>NW_024402280.1:0-77139 GCF_016859285.1 Xiphias gladius
GCAGATATTTCCTGTGTGTTTACGAACCTTTGAACATTCAGGCAAAAAACATACGAAATATCAGTCTAGGGCTTTGCAGGTTTCCTTTAGTTGCATGGAGACATGTGACTGACTTGATGGGAGGCAGGTGTACTTGGTCTGCAGATATTTAAAGGTGCCCCTGCAGGGATCAGTTGCGAGGACATCTGCGTTCATGTCACACAACCTTTTTCCATCACACCTGCAGCAAGAATATGAAGACCATGATTCAAGTAGAGTCACAACAAGAAGGAAAATGTGCTTTAATGCTGTGACTTGGGCCGACCAACCTGTCAGCCATCTCCACCCTTAACTAAGCCATGTCATTGCACTAAACTAGTTGGTTTAATATATGTGGTCCTGCAGGCGTCTAGAGAGGAAGCCCCATTTTTAAATTGCATACCTTCTCTAAGGGACATCCACAGCGCCTGCCAGAGAGCACTCTGTATTATCAATCTGCGGTGGAGATTGTCCCTCACTGCAGGTCACCCTGTCTGCACGCCCATTACAATGCTGTCTGAATGCTGATCACCCCAAAATTTAATACATGGCAAAGAGGGAGAAATTAGGAAAAAAAGCACAAAGAAAGGTCATCGAACATACACATCAAATGTTTTCTTCATAATCCTGAAAGAACTGAACACTTTAAAAATTTTCATGTCTTAACACTGGTTGAGTTAGAAAATAAAAGTAAAACATGACCAAAAAAAAAAATGTGTCCCTTTTTAAGCAACCTTAACAACAAACCCAAAACAAAATAACTGCCGTGGAAAGAAAGTTTTAGGAAATACAGGTAGAGTCATACCACAGCTCAGGCGATGGGTACTGTAGGCATGACAGGTAACTATTTCTTTGAGGAAACCTAAAAAAAAAAACGGAGGAAGTATGAGTTTGACACAAAGCTACGTGCTGTTCGTATAAAACGTATTCAAACATCCTCATTCCATTTACACACACAGATATATACCTGCTTTTACAAGCGGGCAGGCCGCTGCCAGCACTGAAAAAGACAAATTTTTAATAGACCATATATTTTTATACCGTCTTAATGAGTCGACCTATAACATTAAAACCACTGAAAGATAAAAAGGGATGCTCTGGTTTCTTTGGCAAGACATCTGAAATTGTGCAAAATCACAATCTAAAATTCACCAAATTTATATAAAGCTCTATTTCTATCATTATGGTCATCAGTATTACTCACAGAGTGTGGTGCTGAAGCAGAGCATGGTTTTACAGGACCCAGTGGTAGGTGTCCAGTGAGACTGAAGGTGGGAACAGAAACACTCAGTATTTATTCATTTGGATCTAGGGCAGTCTGCATCTATCGCGAGAAACAAACCTGAACCTCACTCCAGTGGCTCCTGTTCAGCTGGCAATCCAATGAGGGACAGCAAAAGTCTGGTCTCAGAGCACACACTGAAGAGGCCGGAGCAGTTTGAAGTCTTATTTAACCAGACAAAGCGTACAGTCACGCAAACAGGGAAACTGAAGAAGACTGGGAGCTGAGAGGAGCAGCGGTCCAAAATACATTTGGAATAACAATAATGCAATTAAACACATTGTATACTATATTGTAATGATTTTTATATTCTGGTTAGACTTGTGTATTTGTTACATGGAACTGACAAAGCTGAGTGTGTATCGGTAACTGTTCTTTCTGGCCACTTTTGTATGTGTATCAGAGCAGAAACCTTTCCCCTAAATATTAAGTTTATATTGTACTAAACGGTTTTGCCTAATAGGGTTTGGAAGAGAGTTAATTTTCTGCACGGATAACATTCACAAGCAACATTTTTTCCAGTTTTCCAGGAGAACGAAGTTTGCATCCTGTGCCCAGCATGTGTTTAGATTTAGGCTTCAAAAAAAAACATTAGAGAAAGATTGTGGCTTTGATTAAATATAGAAAAAGTAAATACAATCTGTTTTTTTATTTTATTTTTAACAGCCATGATCTCTCCCTAACCTTACCCGAGTGCTTGTTCCCAAAACAACCATGAAAACATTAGCCATGCTTTAGTCGTCACGGCAGAAATATATTGTCACTCATTGTTTTGCAGATTGTGAACACTGCAACTTTATAGTTATGTTCATTTAAAACATATCCGTATTATGCTGATAAAACAAAATCTGGACAGCATTATATTTTGTTTACATGTTAGCTGTAGAAAATTAGTTGTATGTAAACATAACTTTCCTG
This sequence comes from Xiphias gladius, assembly GCF_016859285.1. NCBI lineage: Eukaryota > Metazoa > Chordata > Actinopteri > Istiophoriformes > Xiphiidae > Xiphias > Xiphias gladius. The sequence continues at coordinate 2,219 of NW_024402280.1, forward strand.
TCTGTGTAAGGAACCTAAGCCAAATATGCCACTGGCCAGGTATTAGGAAGTAAGTATTGCACGTCTAAACAATTGTTAACTCACGACAGTGACAGTTTAAAAAACAACAGTTAAAATTGATGCAGCAGAACTGGAGATAACGTCCTTTTAATCACACACCCTTATCAAATCCCAGTGCCTACATTACCCACAATGCAACTTGACCACCGATAGTTCGGTTGGAGATTTGGGTGTGTTATGCTAGTTGTGGCCTCGAGTTGCTGGCCTCATGCAAATGTTATTTATCAGATTTAGCGCAGCTCCCTCTGTCACAAAAGGCTTCATACCACTTTTCTTTCATATATTAGTAATTCCCAAGACATGTAAACAGACTTTGATGTTTAAAATGATTGAAAATCCCTTTTAAAGAAAAAGCACAAATCTGGGGCAAAGAAGTATCAGTGTAATTCCTGTGAAAATAAATAGGTCTTGACATGAGATTTAAAATACTCAACAGAATTTTTGGACCAGATGCCCTGATTTTTCAGGTCATCTAGGGCTAATGAAAAGGGCATATGGGCCACTGTTAGTTCAGACCTTATAGGTACACAGGACGGGTTGAAAGGGACAGCTAGGAAGAAGTTAGAGAAGATGGGAGATTAATTTTATGAATACAGCGTGGAAAGGTTGGGGGTTTATGTCTGAAGGAAAAAGAGAGCTTTAGAGGTAGTAATGTCTAGGTGGCAGCAGGAGACAAATAGGCTCATCTGAGTTAACTCAGAAGGCAGTGTAGGAAGGATACACATAGCATGGAGGAAGCAGCTTATTCCTAGGTCTCCTAGCCGGGCATCCTTGGCAGCATAGCAGTGATGAGTGACACAGCGAAACTGATGAATAATGTGCCTGAAAGGGAGCATGTATAGGGGGAATAAGACAGGTCCTGGGACTGACCCTCGAGGAAAAAGCAGACACCTGGTCGGAAATGGATACAAATAACTGATGATTCGATAAAAACGGTGCAAGTGCAGAGAAAGAGAGTCTTGTTTTGGGAAAGTGAGGCCAAGTGGGCTTAGGAAAAACACCATCTGGAGTACAGAAATCAAAATGTTCTTGTCATGGGGACCTGAGGATACTGGCAAAAATAGCATTCGAATTGAGAGGAAAACGTGGCCAACTACAGTTACAGTTGACAGAAAAGTTCTGCCGGCTTCAACACGTCTGGGGGCAAGGCATGTGAGTTGGTATGCAATTATTTGTCAGAACATTGGTCTGAAGATCTAGGTATAACCTGATTGGGCAAGACACGAGTTTGTTGGCTAAAAGGATTATAAACAATATGGGTTTTCAAGTTGGGAAAGAAACAAAACCATTTGCAGCCAAATTCATTGTAGCTCTGAGCAAATGTTTTAGTGATGATATTGGGGTGAAAAGGGTGAAAATAGAGAGTTAGGAAAAATAACTAAAATATGAAAAAAAAACATGTCAAACAGAACAACAGAGATCAAAATGAGGAGGCAAAGAACGAATGAGGAGAATAAACAATAATGATGACACAAAGATGAATGAAGAATCAGAAATTATTTATATGGATTGTTTTTCCCCTCAGGAGACTCACATTATAAAAACACACCTTTAAGTATTGGCCTTACCTGATCCCACAACACGAATTCCAACTAAAAAGTCACCAAACAGTTTCTCACCAATTTATGACATGTGACATTGCAAAAAGAGTGGGCAGCCTGGCTTCACTAGACTTGACCCTATCCTCCTGGATAACCCTGTGTTGTCCAGTCAGCCTACGAGCACGTCCACGAGTCAAGGACATGTAGCTGTCATCAAGAGATCAACAGCAGTATTAGATATGAGATTTAGCAATATTTAATTTGTTTTTAAAAAGTTATTTTGTACTGGGATGTTTTTAATTTACTGCATTAACAGCTGCAAGAACTTTTAATTTGACACAAACCTATTGAATAATAAGAGAATATGGTCGGTCACAGTAACTTTGAAAACGACAACATCGGCTTTGTAGATGATTGGCGGACTTTTTGGGGAAGACTTTTTTGGTCTGATTAGGAGAGATGACATTCACTTCACTTTGGATGGAGCAGCTCTCATAGCTTGGGATCTGACTGAGTTTATTAGTAGACCAAAACCATGACAACCCATAGTTGAGACCAGGAGGAAGAGTTGCAGTCTTACACACTTCTCTGTGCTTCCAGTACAGCGGTCACCCACCCAAACTCCCATAGAGACTGTGACCATCTCAATTAATTAACTCAGAAATAAACAGAAGAGGAATTGTACACAGAAGTCTAATAAAAATTAAGACCACCGCTGCAAAAGTAAAACAAAGTAGGAGAACTACATGTGGACTATTAAACATTAGATCGCTCTTATCTAAAGCTGTATGAGTAAACAATCTAATATCAGATCATCATCCTTTTGATTTATTTAGTCTTACTGAGACCCTGCTGTGTCATGAAAAATCTGTTAGCCTAAATGAATCCACTCTCCCCAGTCATATTAATACTCACATTCCTCTAGGCACCGTCCAAGGAGGTGGAGTTGCAGCCATTTTCAACTCAAGCCTAATAATCAAACCTAAACCTAAACTTAATTATAACTCATTCAAAAGCCTGGTTCTTAGTCTTAGACAGTCATCACAGAAAACTTTAAAGCCAATTCTATTTGTTATAGTGTATGTTATAGTGTATGCTCCTAGAATTCTCTGAGATTTTCTCAAGTTTAGTCCTTAGAATACAAAGTAAATAATAGTAAGTGATTTTAATCTTCATGTGGACATTGATAATGACAGCCTTAGACTTGCGTTTATCTCGTTATTAGACTCAACCCCCTCGGCCTTGTGCTGGAATATGGCATTGAAATTGAACATGTAATAGTCCATCCACAGAATCCTCCTTTATCAGACCACTATTTAATAACTTATGAATTCTTATTACTAGACTACACACCATTGGGCAAAAATGTATTCACTAGATGTCTATCTGATTGTGCTGTAGCTAAATTTAAGGTACTGATTCCATCAGCACTTAATTCACTGCAATGTTGAAATATAACAGAGGACTCCTATGCTGACCCTAGTCCCTCTCAAATTCACCATCTTGTTGATAGTGCTGCAGGCTCAATGTGATGACAATTGCCTCTACTGCCCTTCTTAAAAAAGAAAACAGTAACACATAAGAGGTCAGTTCCATGATTTAATTCCCAAACCTGCATATTAAGCAAACAATGCAAAAACCTGAAAGGCGTACTTCCAAACTGGAAGAATCCCACTTAGCCTGGCAAGAGAGTGTTAAAACATATTTGAGGGCCCTCAGTAATGCCTGAGCAGCCTATTTCTCATTTTTAATTTAAGAAAATAAAAACAACCCCTAGGCCTCTTTTCAGCACTGTAGCCAGGCTGACAGAGTCGTAGCTGTAGGGATCCGTGTATTCCCGTAGCTCTCAGTAGTAACGACCTTGAGGCGCTCCCTTAATGATAAAACTCTTACTATTAGAGAAAAAAATTCACCACCTTCTGCCCTCAACCGGCACCGACTTATCTTCAAACACAGGAACCTTAGAAGCAGCTTTATGTGAGTGATGTATGTGTCCCGTGGCTTGTTTCAGAGTGATTTCACGGTTTACAGTTTGAGAGGTGAGAGATAAACCTACATTTGAAGTAGTTTGTGTTGTTGTGAGGTGATTGAAATACAAACAAAATGGAACCATTTCTAATTTTATGGAGACCCCTGGTGGTGGTGGAGGGACCCAAAAGAGTCATAGAAGGTACATTGTATCTGTTAGATGTTGAGTATTCTGAGACACACAAACACCAACTACTGGATTTAGAAACTAGTAAAGTACAGTACCTTTTAAACTTTAAGCTGCCATCAGTCTTCCCTACTGTAACTCACAGGTAGTACATGCACCAACACCATCATGCTTATATAGAATGTCAACTTAATGTCATACATAAATCATGGGTATAAATATCCTTCTGGTTTTACGGTAAGTGTAAGTTCTACCACTGCTGGTGGGTTAAGATTTATGTTGGAAGGGAGAGTTTAATGTCACTGCTGAGAGACAAGTTCTTCAGACGGGGACGGCCCGTCATAATGATTGAATCCCTGTTTTGTTGCTGTGATTGCAGTCTGTACAAATGACTGGGAACAGACATAAGGTGTGGTGGTGAAAAAGTCAGATGACTCATTCCGCCACGGGCCAGCTGAACTCATTACATTAGAGTAACTGCAACACAGTGTGTGTTGGATTATGGACTATGCAGCTATAGAAAAACAGGTGTATAAATGAGCAAAGGATCCGCCAAGAAATATGAAATGCTTCTGCTCACAGTGAAGGTCGACACCTTTGGATTCTACCCCGTTTTCCACCTCCATTTTCACAAAATTACTTACAAAATCCCATTTTGTTAACAAGATCAGTATATAAAAGAGACTGAAAATAAAGAATCAGCAAAGTCAATTTGCAGAGCACAAATTGAAAATTGTGTGGATTATCTGCTCTTAAAAATTGACAGCTACTACTATGTGTGTCGATAAGAACCCAATATAAAAAAATGTAACCGAACCGCATTTTTAAAGTACAGAAATATTTTCTTTCCAAGATGACAGCTACGCATAAAAAGTTCATTTAGAAAAGTTGCAAATGATTATGACAAACAATAGAAATGTACAGAAAGGCATGATCATTTCAGTAAAAGCACAGCCACAATTTAGCAAATTCATACATCTAGCAACTCTGCTGAGACATAATGCCAAGAAATTACAGTCAAGCCTTATGAGATTGAAACAGACAAACATTGAGTCTGACCCTGAAAGTGAAACTGAGAAGCGTGTCCAGCTGAACTTTGCTTGGACTATGCTTGGGTTTGAAAGTAGAGAAGTTTGCGGAGAAAGTTAAAGGAACCAGGCATTTGCTTGTAGAGCCCTTTAGCAGAGTTTTGGGAGACCTCATGATTAACCTGGAAATAAGCACATTTTATAATCAGAATCATCTACATTTAAATTTAAAAGCGCTAAATTATCAAGGGGATTTAATACAACCCCAGCTAATTTGACAGTTATAAGAGAAGCTCACCATCATCAACATTGTAACCAAGTCATCAGAGGCAGCATTTTCCTCAAGAATACGGTCCATTGTCTCAACGTACCAGGATCCCGACTGGGTGTCTCTCCAAGAAACATAACCTGTATATGTCACATGGTCAAAGTGGCATTAGGAAGACATACAGCACATAGCAAGTCAAGTCTATCTATAGCTCTGAATTGCATCCGAATGACTACATTTTTAATCGGAATAAACACAGATGCACGAATGCAACGCGCACACACACACACATTCAGACACGGACACACCAGGAAAAGTCGAGTAGGACACCAGAATGTCACTCGGTGTGGGCAGAGTGGCTCTGGCGTCTGGTTCATCGGACATGCTCAAAGAGTCGCTGCTGGATGACATCGGAATGGCGTCTGTCTGGTCATCTGCTCCACTGATGGATGGTTCGACTTCATCAGGGGACACTTCAAAGCCTGTGTCTCTTTCACCTCAAAGACAAAAGCGTTTTCCCTCTGAGAACACTTAAAGTGCATGTATAACCTTTAAATGTTGTAAGTAGGACTACGCATTTTATACATGACTAGTTACTTAATAACAGTATGTTCAGTGCTAGCTACCTCCTCCACATGCCTGGATGAAGAAAAGTTTGGGTTTGCCCTGTAAAGACGGGCAATGCTGGCCGTTGAGGTAGTTTGTGATATGCTGAACTGGGACATACTGTCCGTCCACACCATACACAGCGCCAGGGAAGCGGTTGTGACTCACCTGTAAACATAATTATGAACACACATCAGGTCTTACATTTCATCTGGATCAGAACTTGTGTAGGCCAAAGAGAGCTCTGGTAGGATTTTGTTAGAGTAGGTGTCAGCGAATGCGACACATTTTACGACTGCGGCCTCTCTGGACACAAAAACTGATATTTCAACAGTCACTGGCATATCATTAAACCATGAATAATTACAGTGACCGTTTGTCTAGTGATCTTAAGGTGATGCAACAACTTTTATTATAAATATGTGAAATATGTGAATTGCTCTGCTGTAAAAATAACGGGCAGGTCTTACCTCAGTCCCATGGGACAGCATGATAACCACACAGCAGTCATATTTTGAGTGGTCCTTCTTAGACAAAGCTGACAGTTCACGCTTGATTTGCTGAAATGTGAAGAGAACTCTTAGCTATACAAACAGGAACTCCAGGTTTTACATGTGGTTTGAGACACAGGGGCAGAAGAAATCATTCTTACTCTTTGTTTAAGATTTGTCTTGACTTCCACAATAAAGTTCAGTGCCTTGAATCTTCTCTCCAGCTTGTCACAGTCTATGTTGGACCCTCTGCGATTACTCAGCTCGCTCTGAGGTTCAAACTCCACATTGTTTATGATGAGGCAGTGTCCACATGGGCTGGCATCCATTTTATAGCTCTGACATAGACGTACACAGAAAAGGAAGCAAAGGCTGAGGCCTGATGTACACTAAATATGTCATCTGAGAATAAACAGATTCTACAGTGGCCTTTGTCTTTCTGCTGGTTGTAAAGTGCATCATAAATAAATGGTGCTTACCTGAATACTGTCCCGTCGTGTTCTGCCATGTGGCCTTGGTCTCACGTTCTCCCTTTCAGGTGCTGTGACATAAGCATCAGCATGTGTTAAACATTAAGGAACTTACCAGACTGTTACCAATATGTAAATTAACTGGATGGTTTACATGGACTGGGAGTAGTTCTTGGTCTCTGTATTGGATAGACAAGGACGTCATCTTTTCTTTGCTTATCAATATCCATTGGAGAGGCTATTAAAGAAACAAAGAACATACGTTTGAGTGACAAATGACACCAAATTGTTCACATTACAAGAGCTAGAAATGACCTTAACCATTTTCCTACAAAGTCCATCTTTAAAAACAGATATTAATACTCATGAGATATACCAAAGTAACACACACTTACAAACTGGCAGAGGCTGGACAACAGGGCGAACAACCTCGATGGGTGTTGCAGGCTGTAGATGAACTGTTGGAGCTCCATTTTGTAGGAGCTCTGCCAGACTGTGCTGATCTGTCTCTTGGAGGCACTCCAGAAATAATGGAAAGGCTCGACTCCCGCGGGTCTCTAGGTCTCGGACTAACTCCCTGGCCTGGTCACGTCTTGTCCCAGAGCTCTGAAAGGAGACACTGTGTCAACCTGAACCTCACCTCACAACCTGAACCTGAACGCCGTGACCTACATAGCTGTCCTACCTTAATCTCATCGATCATGTCTTGGGTGAAAACTCCTTTTTCAAGAAGGCCATCATAGAGGTTTGACGGGTCCAGGTCTTTCACCAGATTGGTCCTGTTGCGCTGAAGAATCTTCTTGTGTCTTTCCTCCATTCTCCATCCGACACTAACGACCTGAGTGAGGACGACAGAGGAGGTGTCATAAAAGCTGCAACTAACAAATTACGTGGCTGTTTCAGATTCAGTCGTTATCCTAAAGTGTGTGCAATGACCCAACTAGTTTGTACAGGGAAATGATACCTTGTTCGTGTACAAATGTTAGAAGCTTTTTTTTTTTTTTTTTTTAATTTCGTTTCTCTTATTTGGGTTCGGTTGCACTCGCCATTTCCTTGTTTACATCATCTCTGCCTGTGATTGGTCCACCGAGAGCGTAAAGACAGAAAAAAAAAACCCAGTGTGCATTTGATTTCCTTTACTGCGCGCCGCTGCCACGCGGCTACCGTACCGCAATACGTTCATTCTAAAAAATCGCGGCGCGACGAACATCAAACCAAAAGCACACAAACGAAGCAAAAGGTGTCACCAAATACTCAGACTCTCAAAATTGCTTTCGACACAGGGCGCCTCCCCCTCTACCTCCGCTTCGCGGCAGCAGGTTGTGAGCTTGCCCCGGAGGAGCTGTGGGATGCTGCTGAACACACCCTTCGCATTTCGTTGTCTTTTCACATCAGCGCTAGCCGAGACGCCGCGGAGCATCTAAACCTTTACCCAATATGTGGCGTAGTACCGGTTGACCGCATCCGCCTGAGGTGACGGGGAATGTAGAGCTGTTGCGTGCAGACAGCGAACCACTGTAGCGACGCAACTAACCCTAATGAAAAAAAAAAAAAACCTGCGTGAACGCTTTTGTCCTCGAGGAATAACGTTAATGCGACAGCCCAGTAACATGCCAGCAAGATTATGATGTGTATTAGTTAGCTGACATATATCACCTAGCCTGTCTAGCTTCTGGTTAGCAAGCTATAATGTAATTTTCACCATCTTATGCTGCCCGGTTGTCCTCATCATTTTGCATCACTACAAGGCTAACGTCAGTATGGTGGAAAGGCATTTTAAATTGGTTTTTAAACCAGCTAAAGGCTGCGTCGTTATTTCAGGTCTGTTCATCCTCAGATTTAGTCCACTCTAACTTGAAGGTGACAGTTCCTCTGATGTGTTAAAGGTAACTGTGATGGCAGGGTCAAAGATGTCTTTGCTGCTGGCTGTAGTGTTGGTCCTCTCAGTGCTGCTGACAGGAGCAACGCGTGCTGGGCCTGAAATGGACCCATACAAAGTCTTAGGAGTAACCAGGACTGCAAGCCAGGCTGAGATCAAGAAGGTCTACAAGCGTCTTGCAAAAGAATGGTAAATATTTTCACATGACAATGGCTTGTTATTACAAACCACATGCAGCTCTTAACTAACGAGCATCTTCTTCTCAAGGCATCCCGACAAAAACAAAAATCCAGGTGCTGAGGACATGTTTATCAAGATTACCAAATCTTATGAGGTTAGTCACATTTTAAAATGTGATTCATCAACTGCCTGTGCAACTGATGCATAGCCTTTAGTATCACGTGCATGACTTGAAGATGTTGTGTCTTATTGATGTTTGTTCCACCCGACATTTAGATCTTATCCAATGAAGACAAACGGGCCAATTATGACCGTTACGGGCAGACTGACGACACCCAGCCATATGGCAACGGTCGCTATGGTCATCGCCACGACGGCTTTTACTTTGACGAGTCTTTCTTCAACTTTCCCTTCAACAGCAAGAACCACAGAGATTTTGCTGACAGCAAGTACACATTGCACTTTAACCAGTATATCAGTGACGTGGTGCCTGAGAGCTACAAGAGACCCTACCTGATAAAGATCACCTCTGACTGGTGCTTCAGCTGCATCCACATCGAGCCTGTCTGGAAAGAGGTGGTGCAGGAGATGGAGACTCTAGGTTTGGAATGACATATAAGTCACTCAAATAATCCAACTGTTCTGCCCTCTTTGAAATTGCACAGAGCGAGTGGAACAGGTTGATGTGCGCATGTGTCTTTTCAGGTGTTGGAATAGGTGTGGTGGACGTTGGCTATGAGAGACGGTTAGCCAATCACCTCGGTGCTCATCGCACCCCATCAATACTTGGAGTCATCAATGGCAAAGTGACATTTTTCCATTATGCTGTTGCAAAGGAGCATCTGAGGCAGTTTGTAGAGGACCTTCTTCCTCAGAGACTTGTGGAGCGGGTAATTATCTGCCTGTCTTGTGATAAACATTGTATATGCAACATATTACAGGACAAAGGACATTGCTTTATCCGCAGAGGGATGAATTGCTTGCATATATCAAGATGAATGAAACAGTATTCATTCTTCAAATTCCAGGTCACTGACAAGAACGACCTGCAGTTCTTGAACAGCTGGCATGAGCTCAACAAGCCACACGTGCTTCTTTTCGATCAAGTGCCTGTAGTTCCTCTACTATACAAAGTAGGCTCTTGTCTTGCAGTTTTCTTTACGTGAAATGTACCTCAGGTACCACTGACTTAGTAACTGCATTACTAAAACAAACATATCAATAATTTGTCTGTGCATCTCCATAGCTGACAGCTTTTGCTTATAAGGACTACTTGCAGTTTGGCTATGTGGACCAGGGCCTTTCAGAGACCGCCAATCTGCAGAAACAGTTCAATATTAACACTTATGCTCCAACCATGCTGGTCTTCAAAGAGAACATTGACAAGCCTGCTGACATTATACAGGTAAATCACAGCAATCTGGAGCCAAAGGAAATAAAGTAGTTCCGCTCTCTTTTGCTTTGATCATTCACTGTTATTTATACAGTGATGTAGTTTCACTTATGTTCATCGAAACATCAGCTCACTCTTTTTTTGTGTGGTTATGTTGTTCTCTGCAGGCTAAAGGAATGAAAAAGCAAATTATTGATGAGTTCATGTCAAACAACAAATTTCTCCTTGCACCAAGACTGGTCAATCAAAAACTCTTTGATGAGCTCTGTCCTGTGAAACAGTTCCATAGACGTAGGAAGTAAGAGAATCTAACATTTTCTTTTTTAACAAGTCAGAGAAAATTGAAATATAAAACCAAACTGGATTAATTATTGGTTGTAAATCCCATATCTCATTTTATGTACTTTATGTCACGCAGTTTGTATTTACCTACGTACTGTAATGTCTGTTCTCTTCTCAGATACTGTGTCCTGCTGATCACACGCGACGAAGAGACCTTTTCTTTTGGGAACCAGGCGTTTCTCTCATTTGCCTCCACCAATACCAAGGAAGTTGTGAGATTTGCTTATGTGTACCAACGGCTACAGCAACCATTTTGTGACATCCTCATGCAGAACAAGGACAGTGCACATTCACCACCGCAGGTACACCCACACATGTACAGTACAACACTACAACTGCCAGTTCCCCTATGAATTTACCTTAGAGAGTTGGCATTGCTTTAGGATATGGAATATATGAAATTCATTTGTTTTAATATGTAGCAGAATAATCTATGAGTGCAAGGATTTGAGTAATGATTTCAAGGGTTATTCCTCACTGCCAAAACAAACAGCTGGGGAGGTTTTTGGAAAAACTATAGGACTAATTAAAAAACAAAAATAAAAAGGGGGAACTCAAATGCATTTTTTTCACATGCACTATGTATTTTTAGTTGTCAATGCTTGTCTGTACACTGTATAAAAGTCATTGTTTATTTTTTTTGTTTTTTTTTTTGTTTGGATTTGATTTGATATTTCCGTAAAAATTTTACTATTCAAGACTCATATTACTGGACTGAGTGCCTCTTTGAACATTTTTCTTTGTCCTGTATCACATCTTAAAGTCTCTCTGTTGTTTGTTTGTGTTGTGTGTGTGTGCAGGTGGTGATCCTGGAGAGGCGTAATGCTGCGGGGAAGGCCTTGTTTAAGCCTGCGACCACCTGGAATGGCAGTGAAGAGGACAAGCAGAATCTTCTGGAGGAGCTGGAGCGACTTCAGAAGGACCCGTCCATCCTCATCCATGATGCCATGCTGCCTGAGCTCAACAACGAGTTTGCCTCTGTATGTTCTCTTTGAGTTAAAATAGTGGGTTTGAACAATGCTTGGCTCTGCAACAAGCTGTGTAACCAATATTCTTATAACCAAGTACTGTTTGCTAAATGTCAACCATCACCAGTCCGGTTACTACATGTAATACTCTCACTCTATAGATGTTTGTAATCCGATGGATCTATGCATTTTACGATTACCTCTCTGAAGTCATCGATGATATTCTGCATAACAACTGGTAGGTATAAATCTTTTAACTTTCTAACTGACGTTTCATTCGGTTCAGCAACAGTACTTATTCTTCAAGCAAGCTTTCTTCTAACCGTTGTGGCAGAACACACTCTTGAGACATAAATACAGTGTGCTTCGTGCATTAAGACATCTGTGATGACTTGCAGGCGTGAGATGATGCCTCTTCTGTCCCTCATCTTCTCTGCTTTGTTCATCCTGTTTGGAACTGTGGTCATCCAGGCCTTTAGGTTGGTTGATTTGCCATACACGTTTCACTAGACCATCAAAACTGTGAGTATAGCAACCCCACTTTTCTTGGGATTGGTGTAAAACATAGTATAAAGACATCTTAAGACAAACCAAAGACAACAAAGTTATTATTTGCTATTAATATTACTTTGTTACACATACACATCCCCTCTGGGGGAAAAAAACTTTTTTTGTGTGTGTTTTCAGTGACTCAAATGAAGAAAAGCAGACAAAACCAAAGGCAAAGGATGGAACAAAAGCAGAAAATGGGTCACCAGGGACTGGTACTTCAAGGCAAGATTACATTTCAAATTTTAACTTTTTATTGAGTGCATGATTTATCATTGTCTTTTTAAGCTCTTTATTTTCTGGGTTTAGTCGGCCCCCCAAGAAGAATTTTGTGGAGGTGACAGAGCTGACAGATATCACTTACATGAGCAACCTGGTTAAGCTGAGGCCAGGACACATGAACATAGTGCTGGTGCTCACTGACGCCTCCAAGAACATCCTCCTTAGCAAGTTTGCCAAAGAGGTCTACTCCTTCACGGGGTAAGCTAAACCTTCTTTCAGGGAATAAATAAAGTCCATTATGAGTTATTTTGTGTGTATTAAACAATAGATACTTCGTCACATTCATTCTTTCAACTCTCTCTTAGGAGCCTGACGCTGCATTTCTCCTTCCTGAATATTGACAAGCACAGTGAGTGGATGAACACACTGCTGGAATATGCCCAGGACGCCATGCAGATCGATGCGGACAGGGACGACGGTGAAAACCACAAGATAGACTACACTGGCTACGTACTGGCACTTAATGGCCACAAAAAGTACCTTTGTCTGTTTAAGCCCGTCTAAACTGGGGAAGACCTTGACACTAAGTCATCTGAGGATGAAGGGGGCACTTCAGGGGGGAGAATGAGGTCCGGTTCCCGTGATGACCACCCACCACGCAAATCCAACCGATCCCGCAGCATATCCACCCTGCAGATCCACCACAAGCTGGACCGCCTGGGATTGTGGATGGAAAGACTCATGGAAGGCACTTTGCCTCGCTACTACATCCCATCCTGGCCGGGACTAGACAAGATCACCCCCTGTAAATAGATCGAGGCAAGTTCGGAGGGACTTGGTATTTATCTGCTGTCACACAAAAATGGTTCTCCTCGTTTTCTGCTGAAGTAAGGCTGGAGCTGGCTTTTTTGCACTTGAGATATTTATAGTTAAAGATGTTTTAAAGTTGAGTCTATAGTACAAACTTGGCTTTAGGGCAACTACTGTGGGACAGGTCCTTTAGCATACCCCTTTACACTCATCGCATGCTGTTTTCAACCGTTGGTAGTCTTATTTTATTCAGGCAAACGTGCAGCTACAGCCTTTTGAACAGAAAACAAAGTCACTGTGGCCACATATACTCTCTTGCCTTCATGACCATCAATCATTTTCACGTACTCTAAAGGAGGCAGGATAACTACCTTAGTCGTCATTGATGAAAACTGTGAGAGATGCATGTCTCTAAACACTAAATGACTTTGCCTTTTTATGCATCTGTCCACTTTTTTTTTTTAGGTTTTAGATTATCTCCTGAATGCTGACTAGCTCGTGCAATATAGCATACTGCTGTAATGCCAATGCCTTTTACCTCGACCTTAAGGGTTTCCCAGTGTTCTTCCTGATCATGTGATTGCAGAAAAAGAAAATACTTGTTTTGTGACATGGAAACTGTTTGGGCTGTGATTTAAAATGTGCTTCACTACAAATAAGAATTATTTAGCCCCCTTGGTCTATTTAATAACCTCAGTTAGCCAGTAGCTTTATGTAGCAAGCATAATGAACAGGCTGTCCATTTCATGGTCTGAATTTTTTCCAAATGGCCACGAATAACTGATACATTATCATTATGTCATCTTGAATTATGTAGACAAACACATGAAAGTGAGGTCTAACCTAGTGTGTACTTGCTTGGTTTATTAATGTGTAATGTCCACATTAAGTGTAAAAATCTCATTAATATAATTTAGTTTGTACTATGTTATGTAAATATTATGCTTAATCATGTTATCTATAGGACCTGTATTTTAAAGTATGTAACTTGAAAGATACGGTCAATGTTTTACATGGACTTATCTAAATGCTTTAGTTAAGTTTTTTTTTTTAGTTCTTTAGGTCAAATTTCCTTTTACAAGTTAGTGTAAAAAAATGATGTCTGCTACTGTCAGATGTTTCAGTTGGTCTTCAGTACTGCATTTATCCTCTTGTTGGTTGTGATAAAATGCGTAATGTTTATTAATTAAAGCATACATTTTTAATTGTTGCAGGATTTATTTTCCTTACCAGCTCATTCGGCAAGACAGCCTGGTCATCCTGCATTTAATGAGAAAAAACATGTTCCAAGTACCTGTGATGCCATAGGGTGGAGACACCTTCACTAGCTCAAATCCAACAAGATTTAGACCACAGCAGCCCCGAATAATCTCAATACCATAAATACAATCAACATAACAAAAATGATTACTCTATGAATATTGCATTGAGACAAGACTATAAACCAAGACAAATGAGTTGTGTTGTAAAACAAAAAGAAAACAAAAAGGTACATTTTGCCTTTGGTTTACCATTTTGCTGTTAACTGCTCCTATGTTGTTTCTTGACATATTTTATTATATTTATTTCCTAGTTTGGATTTTTAAAGAGAGTTTGGCAGTGTTTTGTCACACCGGGGGGAAAAAAATAATGTCCAAATTAGGAATGCCACTCTCACCTGAGCATCACCCTGGATGGTCATTTTCGCTTGCCATTATAGGAAAAGCATGTGTTTCTAATAACATAATAAACAATGGCTCTGTTTAGTTTGAGTGTCCCATTAAGCCATGACAGTGTGACGGTTAGCCAGCATGCGCAATAGGTAGAAGACATCTGGACATGTCACAATAGCACTGGAGTAATTAATAAAATTAGTGATGGCTGAACTCTATTTAGCTGCTTCAGTTCCAAGGTCCTGCAGGGACCCAGAATCTGTATGAATCCGACAAACAAAGCTGACATCTGTTTATCTGTAGGCACAAATTGTCAAAAAGAGAAAACGACGGAGAGGTAGGAAGAAAATTTTGTACAAAAATATGTGTAGTAAGTAATCTTACCAGACTGCAGGTTTGCCATAGATGCTGATGTTTAACGAGGCGAACTGACAAAGTAACTTGAATTACTTTAAACAACACTCATCGACATTTTTGCAGTTTTGCAGCTTTCATTATTATTTTCATGCAGACATGTGACTGACTTGCCGGGATACAAGTGTAGTTGGTCGGCAGGTGTTTAAAGATGGCACTGCAGCGATCGGTTAAAGATGTTTGAGTTTAGTTCACACAACGTCTCGCCATTACACCTGCATGGACAACGAAAATAACATATGTCCAACACCAACCAAAAAAAACAAGACCAGAAGATATAGTACCTGGATGTAACTCCAGTTCAATGAGTGTGTGCTTCACATAGACCTTCAACATGCTCTGCCTTGGCATCCTGAGGCAGAACTTCGCACTCACTGCCCATTAGGAGGTAGCAGGCCCTATAAAACGATCGTGACCCTGCTGTTCAGCTCCCTTTTGAGCTCAGCAACTGAAGACGGGGCTGGCTGGACATGTAGCCTGACACATGGGGGCCATGCAGAAAAGTGCCGCAGGGATGAGAACAAAAGCAGACGAAGAGGACATTCTTAAAGAGCATCTCAGTTTTGTGATGAGAAATGCCTAGTAGGCTTACTTCTCAAAATGCATACCTCATTTTAGGGATGTACACAGTGTTTTCTGTTAAGTTGTTCTGCATTGCCATTTATACTCTCCTCACATATGTATCAATTAGCTGCTCAGAAAATATACAAAAATAAATTATTAGTTCCAGAATACTTTATTTTTATATTTTGAATGTAAAATGTTCGTTGACTGAACTTAGTTTTTTTTTGTTGTTCAGTCAATATTATAATTTATGAAAGGAGTTTTACAGACTATTCAGTACCAACTCAGTTAAATTAACATTTTAAGGTGGTGATCACTCGTATGAAACAATCTTTTACGTTTATTACAGTATTCAAATTCTTACAGTGTACACTTTTTGCATTTTGCTCAATTACTCTGAGACTATTGACACTAGACCAACACAGTTCGAATGTATTAAACTCATATCTGTATCACCTACATCATTCAAATATGTCTACATATTTTGTGAACTCAATTTGATATTGGAAGAAAAGAAGTCTGTTGCAACTGACCCCATACCTTGGGACAGTTGGCACTGGCAGGCGCACATTTAAACCTCTCCTAAATTGCTAGGCTCGGCTGGCAGTGTGTTGGTAGTGCCTTTGTTAATTATCCACGGCACTGAGATTTAACTGTAACTGACCGTGCTGCTTTCAGCGAGCTGTTAAAGAAGATTCCAAATTTACACTAGCAGTGGACATTCTTCATTTACGGTACACAAGTTTCCAAACTCCACTTGGAGAGGTATATCTGTGAGTTGTCTGGCATAGCTGTTTGGCTATGCTCTTTATATCTACATATATGTGCTTTTGTTATGTCTGGTTTTGTTTGTTTTTCTTTCTCTGTGCTTGACTCTGGTGTCTCCAGCAAAAGATCTTTGATCTTAATGAGATGACCTGATTAAATAGAGTTTATACATACAGCCTATGTCCCCAGTGTTTTGAATTGTTACTGGAATGGTCCATGAGTTCCTCCCGTATTATCAAGGCCCCGAGAATTAGTTAATTATGAGTTACCTGTAGTGTTAGAATATGAACCAAGAGAAGTCTGTCAGTTTTTGATAATAGATATTCAATATTTTTTGTATTTAACATTACAAGTGCATTCCTTGTTGTATTGTTAAATTGCTATGAATTTGCTTTGAATTCTATTATTTAACATACAACCATTTTAGTTTTTTAAAAAATATATAATACAGAAATATATATATATATATATATATATATATATATATATATATATATATATATATATATATATATATACATCTTTAAAATATACTAAGGGCTAGTTAGACACTTATTGTCTAACTAAATCCACCTTTTTGAGTTAGTAAAGTATATATAACGTTTTCCGATGAAAATACAATAACTCTGTAATGTAGACAAAAAAACTGTGAAAAATCTATGATGTTGCCTTGTAAGCCACACCTCAAGGCAATGTTAATTCACCCATCCAACCCATCCACACCCCCAGAACAGAAATACAGAAATTAAATGACAGCATTGTGGAGAGTAGGAATGTAACACAGACACAGTTTGTGTATAATAACGTATCCCCTATTACACTATGTTTTAGTGTACATTTTACCATATACCATTGCCACATAACTGTGACCACTATGTAAGTCCAGACATTTTATATGATATATTTATTTTTTATTTATGTATTTCAATTATTGTTTCTTGAAAAGTGATATTTGTTTTTGTAAATTTAACACCCATTCTCACCACGACTCACGGGACCCTAACGACTCAAATTATGGCCGGATGGGTCCATGACTCACAGTAAGAACTGAGAAAGCCTTTCGAATGAGAGGTAAAATATTTGAAAGAACCTCAAGCAAGTCTTCTAACTTCTAAGAGAAAGGAATATTAGGAAACAATAATGGAAAGAAAAGGGAAAGAGAAGGACAATGTTGGAGGATAAGAAAGAGAAATGAGGTGGCAGGACAGGGCGGGAGTTGGGGAGATCAAGTTGGTCCAAATTATTTGGTGTTGGACCAGTGCTTGACTGAATTTCGGATGGGTGGAAGGCAAGTGTATGATTGTGCTGCTGAGGCTCGACGGGGCTTACAGACGGCTGGTACACAGGAGAGCCAGGTCTGTCGCGGGTCGATCATTTTTGTTTCTCCATATCTGAGGTCCAGGTTGTTGGTCTCCTGCTGTTTGGCTTTTGCTGCTTTCGAAATGGGTGGAAGGCAGGTTGGCCTCAGGTCGACCCTATTTGTATCTTTATGACTGCTTGTCAGTTTCTGGTGTTCCTGACGCCATGTATTGTCTACTGCCTTGTGAAGTTCCTGCTGAACATACTGCTGGAAGTGCTTCTCCCTCTCAATCTGTTCTGCATTCCTCACTGCAGCGTCACGTTCCTCCTGTTTCAGCTGCTGAAGCGAGCGAGCACGTTTTTCAGCTGCCATTGAAAAATTAAATTGGTTAATTTTATTTAAGTCGTTTTTGACCTTCTGAACCCTCAGTTTTTCATTTGTTATAGACAACTGGTCAGCCTCTTTCAGAGCCTGAAGCCAGTCGAAGCTGCTCTGTTTCTCAGCCTTTGCCTTCTGCTCTTTCTCATGAATCTTTTTTCTGTCTGAAGGCAGAGATAGAGTGAAGCTCTGCAGCCCTCTTTTCCTCCTTTTCCTTCTGCTGCTTTGCCATTGCAGCCTCTTTCCTAGCTACATCCTTGGCAAATCTCTGCTCCTCCCACAGAGCTGTAGTGGCAGCCTGCTGCTTGTTTGTGGCTGCCAGTTTGTCCCTAACAATCTCCTTTGGTATCTGGAGCTTCCTGAACCTTTCTGCCTGTTCAGCTTTTCGCTGCATCAGCATTTCTTCTGATTGAAGCTGAACAAGTTTGGTTTTCTGCTCCTCTATATTAAGTTCTTGAGCCCGTTCTTCTTTGTCGAGGTTTTGTCTGTAGATATCGTCCAGTAGCATTTTATGGTTAATTCTCTGTGACTGAACCTTTTTTCTGCCTCATATATTAGGTCTCGTGCATGCAGTTCATCCAGGTTCGGAGATATTCTCTGTGTTTCTTGTCCTCCAGTCTCTCCTTTTCTTTCAGGAGTTCCTTTTCTCTCCTTTGCCTTACCTGATATTCTACAAAGGCCTTGTTTTCAAGCCTTCTCTGATGGACCTTTTGCTGATCCCTTCTCAGAGCTTCTTTCCAATTAGCATGCATCTTCTCTTCAAGCTTCCGGTTTTCAACTTTGGCCAGTTTTTGTCGCCTTGCCTTCATTTCAGCCAGTGCCTGATTCTCCTGGTTTATTCGTGTCCTTAAGACTACACTGTTGAATTTTTTGACAGCGCTATTCTGATTAAAAAACCGACTATTGACATCTGTCCCTTCCACTGCCCACCAGTTATATATTTTAACATCAATAGGCTGTTTTTCTTTGGGCAGATTGGACCCACTCAGCCCTGGACAAAGTGTTCATGTTTGCTGAAGCCATCTCTATTTGTTGGTTGGTTTTGTATACTTGAGTAGTATTACAGTGCCTGCACAAAATGTACCTGTCTGTAGGGGCTGATTGCTAGATCTGTGGTAATCCAGGATATAATTTCTTGCAAAAGAACATCAGCTATGACATCAAAGTCCTTTATGACATCATCAAAGGAATCCTCCCTCTCAATTCAAAAGAAAACATCGTTACCATGGTAACAGATTGAGAAAGTGTTACAAATAGTCCTGTAGTACAATGTACAGTACTGTCCTACGGGAATCCTATAGACACCCAGACATTTATATTTCTCTGTAACATTTATTAAACAGATGTGCTATATTTCCCAGAAGCCTTTTAAATTAAAGGGATAAATCACTGCATACTGTGCATATTCTTTAGGAAAATATTGAAATGAAAACAATCAATATAAATTTAAAGTGTAGAATACCTGTTTTTTAATGATAAATGAACTTGTCTTGCCATGAACTATGTTCATATTGTTATATACAACATCAAATGGCACCCCTGTTTTTGAATTGAATGGATCTTAAGTCTATTTGCCCTCTGTTTAGTTGTAAAAGAAAAAGTACATTTTCCATTTTTAATGTAACCCTTGGTGTATCATTTTACTGTTAAATGCTCTACGTTGTTTTCTTGACTTCAATTTTATGATCTGTGTTTCCTGGTTTGGATGCTGGATCTTAAAAGTTTTCCAGTGTTCTGTCAAATGGTGGAAAAACACAGTGTCCAAATAGGGAACACCACTCTCACCTGAGCAACACCTTGGATGTGTGACTGACAGTCATAGGCCTCTTTCACAGCAGACATTTTGACTTGCCATTGTAGGAAAAGCCACGTGTTGCCAATGACATAAACAATGACACTGTTATATTTTAGTGTCCCACTAAGCCAAAAAAAAAAAAGAAAAATTTGTGAAAAATCTATGATGTTGCCTTGTAAGCCACACCTCAAGGCAATGTTAATTCACCCATCCAACCCATCCACCCCTGAACAGAAATACAGAAATTAAATGACAGCATTGTGGAGTGTAGGAATGTAACACAGACACAGTTTGTGTATAATAACATATCCCCTATTACACTATGTTTTAGTGTACATTTTACCATATACCATTGCCACATAACTGTGACCACTATGTAAGTCCAGACATTTTTTATTATTTATTTATTTTTTATTTATGCATTTTAATTATTGTTTCTGAAACTTGATATTTGTTTTTGTAAATTTAACACCCATTCTCACCACGACTCACGGGACCCTAACGACTCACATTATGGCCGGATGGGTCCATGACTCACAGTAAGAACTGAGAAAGCCTTTCAAATGAGAGGTAAAATATTTGAAAGAACCTCAAGCAAGTCTTCTAACTTCTAAGAGAAAGGAATCTTAGGAAACAATAATGGAAAAAAAAGGGAAAGAGAAGGACAATGTTGGAGGATACGAAAGGGAAATGAGGTGGCAGGACAGTGCAGGAGTTGGGGAGATCAGGTTGGTCCAAATAATTTGGTGTTGGACCAGTGCTTGACTGAATTTCGGATGGGTGGAAGGCAAGTTTATGATTGTGCTGCTGAGGCTCGACGGGGCTTACAGACGGCTGGTACACAGGAGAGCCAGGTCTGTCGCGGGTCGATCATTTTTGTTTCTCCATATCTGAGGTCCAGGTTGTTGGTCTCCTGCTGTTTGGCTTTTGCTGCTTTCGAAATGGGTGGAAGGCAGGTTGGCCTCAGGTCGACCCTATTTGTATCTTTATGACTGCTTGTCAGTTTCTGGTGTTCCTGACGCCATGTATTGTCTACTGCCTTGTGAAGTTCCTGCTGAACATACTGCTGGAAGTGCTTCTCCCTCTCAATCTGTTCTGCATTCCTCACTGCAGCGTCACGTTCCTCCTGTTTCAGCTGCTGAAGCGAGCGAGCACGTTTTTCAGCTGCCATTGAAAAATTAAATTGGTTAATTTTATTTAAGTCGTTTTTGACCTTCTGAACCCTCAGTTTTTCATTTGTTATAGACAACTGGTCAGCCTCTTTCAGAGCCTGAAGCCAGCCGAAGCTGCTCTGTTTCTCAGCCTTTGCCTTCTGCTCTTTCTCATGAATCTTTTTCTGTCTGAAGGCAGAGATAGAGTGAAGCTCTGCAGCCCTCTTTTCCTCCTTTTCCTTCTGCTGCTTTGCCATTGCAGCCTCTTTCCTAGCTACATCCTTGGCAAATCTCTGCTCCTCCCACAGAGCTGTAGTGGCAGCCTGCTGCTTGTTTGTGGCTGCCAGTTTGTCCCTAACAATCTCCTTTGGTATCTGGAGCTTCCTGAACCTTTCTGCCTGTTCAGCTTTTCGCTGCATCAGCATTTCTTCTGATTGAAGCTGAACAAGTTTGGTTTTCTGCTCCTCTATATTAAGTTTTTGAGCCCGTTCTTCTTTGTCGAGGTTTTGTCTGTAGATATCGTCCAGTAGCATTTTATGGTTAATTCTCTGTGACTGAACCTTTTTCTGCCTCATATATTAGGTCTCGTGCATGCAGTTCATCCAGGTTCGGAGATATTCTCTGTGTTTCTTGTCCTCCAGTCTCTCCTTTTCTTTCAGGAGTTCCTTTTCTCTCCTTTGCCTTACCTGATATTCTACAAAGGCCTTGTTTTCAAGCCTTCTCTGATGGACCTTTTGCTGATCCCTTCTCAGAGCTTCTTTCAATTAGCATGCATCTTCTCTTCAAGCTTCCGGTTTTCAACTTTGGCCAGTTTTTGTCGTCTTGCCTTCATTTCAGCCAGTGCCTGATTCTCCTGGTTTATTCGTGTCCTTAAGACTACACTGTTGAATTTTTTGACAGCGCTATTCTGATTAAAAAACCGACTATTGACATCTGTCCTTCCACTGCCCACCAGTTATATATTTTAACATCAATAGGCTGTTTTCTTTGGGCAGATTGGACCCACTCAGCCCTGGACAAAGTGTTCATGTTTGCTGAAGCCATCTCTATTTGTTGGTTGGTTTTGTATACTTGAGTAGTATTACAGTGCCTGCACAAAATGTACCTGTCTGTAGGGGCTGATTGCTAGATCTGTGGTAATCCAGGATATAATTTCTTGCAAAAGAACATCAGCTATGACATCAAAGTCCTTTATGACATCATCAAAGGAATCCTCCCTCTCAATTCAAAAGAAAACATCGTTACCATGGTAACAGATTGAGAAAGTGTTACAAATAGTCCTGTAGTACAATGTACAGTACTGTGTCTCACGGAATCCTATAGACACCCAGACATTTATATTTCTCTGTAACATTTATTAAACAGATGTGCTATATTTCCCAGAAGCCTTTTAAATTAAAAGGGATAAATCACTGCATACTGTGCATATTCTTTAGGAAAATATTGAAATGAAAACAATCAATATAAATTTAAAGTGTAGAATACCTGTTTTTTAATGATAAATGAACTTGTCTTGCCATGAACTATGTTCATATTGTTATGTACAACATCAAATGGCACCCCCTGTTTTTGAATTGAATGGATCTTAAGTCTATTTGCCCTCTGTTTAGTTGTAAAAAGAAAAAGTACATTTTCCATTTTTAATGTAACCCTTGGTGTATCATTTTACTGTTAAATGCTCCTACGTTGTTTTCTTGACTTCAATTTTATGATCTGTGTTTCCTGGTTTGGATGCTGGATCTTAAAAGAGTTTTCCAGTGTTCTGTCAAATGGTGGAAAAACACAGTGTCCAAATAGGGAACACCACTCTCACCTGAGCAACACCTTGGATGTGTGACTGACAGTCATAGGCCTCTTTCACAGCAGACATTTTGACTTGCCATTGTAGGAAAAGCCACGTGTTGCCAATGACATAAACAATGACACTGTTATATTTTAGTGTCCCACTAAGCCAAAAAAAAAAAAAGAAAAATTTGTGAAAAATCTATGATGTTGCCTTGTAAGCCACACCTCAAGGCAATGTTAATTCACCCATCCAACCCATCCACACCCCCTGAACAGAAATACAGAAATTAAATGACAGCATTGTGGAGTGTAGGAATGTAACACAGACACAGTTTGTGTATAATAACATATCCCCTATTACACTATGTTTTAGTGTACATTTTACCATATACCATTGCCACATAACTGTGACCACTATGTAAGTCCAGACATTTTTTATTATTTATTTATTTTTTATTTATGCATTTTAATTATTGTTTCTGAAACTTGATATTTGTTTTTGTAAATTTAACACCCATTCTCACCACGACTCACGGGACCCTAACGACTCACATTATGGCCGGATGGGTCCATGACTCACAGTAAGAACTGAGAAAGCCTTTCAAATGAGAGGTAAAATATTTGAAAGAACCTCAAGCAAGTCTTCTAACTTCTAAGAAAGGAATCTTAGGAAACAATAATGGAAAAAAAGGGAAAGAGAAGGACAATGTTGGAGGATACGAAAGGGAAATGAGGTGGCAGGACAGTGCAGGAGTTGGGGAGATCAGGTTGGTCCAAATTATTTGGTGTTGGACCAGTGCTTGACTGAATTTCGGATGGGTGGAAGGCAAGTGTATGATTGTGCTGCTGAGGCTCGACGGGGCTTACAGACGGCTGGTACACAGGAGAGCCAGGTCTGTCGCGGGTCGATCATTTTTGTTTCTCCATATCTGAGGTCCAGGTTGTTGGTCTCCTGCTGTTTGGCTTTTGCTGCTTTCGAAATGGGTGGAAGGCAGGTTGGCCTCAGGTCGACCCTATTTGTATCTTTATGACTGCTTGTCAGTTTCTGGTGTTCCTGACGCCATGTATTGTCTACTGCCTTGTGAAGTTCCTGCTGAACATACTGCTGGAAGTGCTTCTCCCTCTCAATCTGTTCTGCATTCCTCACTGCAGCGTCACGTTCCTCCTGTTTCAGCTGCTGAAGCGAGCGAGCACGTTTTTCAGCTGCCATTGAAAAATTAAATTGGTTAATTTTATTTAAGTCGTTTTTGACCTTCTGAACCCTCAGTTTTTCATTTGTTATAGACAACTGGTCAGCCTCTTTCAGAGCCTGAAGCCAGTCGAAGCTGCTCTGTTTCTCAGCCTTTGCCTTCTGCTCTTTCTCATGAATCTTTTTCTGTCTGAAGGCAGAGATAGAGTGAAGCTCTGCAGCCCTCTTTTCCTCCTTTTCCTTCTGCTGCTTTGCCATTGCAGCCTCTTTCCTAGCTACATCCTTGGCAAATCTCTGCTCCTCCCACAGAGCTGTAGTGGCAGCCTGCTGCTTGTTTGTGGCTGCCAGTTTGTCCCTAACAATCTCCTTTGGTATCTGGAGCTTCCTGAACCTTTCTGCCTGTTCAGCTTTTCGCTGCATCAGCATTTCTTCTGATTGAAGCTGAACAAGTTTGGTTTTCTGCTCCTCTATATTAAGTTTGCGAGCCCGTTCTTCTTTGTCGAGGTTTTGTCTGTAGATATCGTCCAGTAGCATTTTATGGTTAATTCTGTGACTGAACCTTTTTTTCTGCCTCATATATTAGGTCTCGTGCATGCAGTTCATCCAGGTTATGGAGATATTCTCTGTGTTTCTTGTCCTCCAGTCTCTCCTTTTCTTTCAGGAGTTCCTTTTCTCTCCTTTGCCTTACCTGATATTCTACAAAGGCCTTGTTTTCAAGCCTTCTCTGATGGACCTTTTGCTGATCCCTTCTCAGAGCTTCTTTCCAATTAGCATGCATCTTCTCTTCAAGCTTCCGGTTTTCAACTTGGCCAGTTTTTGTCGTCTTGCCTTCATTTCAGCCAGTGCCTGATTCTCCTGGTTTATTCGTGTCCTTAAGACTACACTGTTGAATTTTTGACAGCGCTATTCTGATTAAAAACCGACTATTGACATCTGTCCCTTCCACTGCCCACCAGTTATATATTTTAACATCAATAGGCTGTTTTCTTTGGGCAGATTGGACCCTCAGCCCTGGACAAAGTGTTCATGTTTGCTGAAGCCATCTCTATTTGTTGGTTGGTTTTTGTATACTTGAGTAGTATTACAGTGCCTGCACAAAATGTACCTGTCTGTAGGGGCTGATTGCTAGATCTGTGGTAATCCAGGATATAATTTCTTGCAAAAGAACATCAGCTATGACATCAAAGTCCTTTATGACATCATCAAAGGAATCCTCCCTCTCAATTCAAAAGAAAACATCGTTACCATGGTAACAGATTGAAAGTGTTACAAATAGTCCTGTAGTACAATGTACAGTACTGTCCTCACGAATCCTATAGACACCCCCCAGACATTTATTCTTCTCTATTTATTTTATTAGACAGTGCTATATATATTTCCCAGATTTTTTAATAAAAAAAAAAATACTGCACACTGTGCTGTGCATATTAAAATAAAAAAATGAAAATAATCAAATCAATATATATAAAATAGATTACCTGTTTTTAATTTTTTTAATGATAAATGAACTTGTCTTGCCATGTTCTATGTTCATATTGTTATATACAACATCAAATGGCACCCCTGTTTTTTGAATTGAATGGATCTTAAGTCTATTTGCCCTCTGTTTAGTTGTAAAAAGAAAAGTACATTTTCCATTTTAATGTAACCCTTGGTGTATCATTTTACTGTTAAATGCTCCCTCACGTACGTTGTTTTCTTGACTTCAATTTTATGATCTGTATTTCCTGGTTTGGATGCTGGATCTTAAAGAGTTTTTCCAGTGTTCTGTCAAATGGTGGAAAAACACAGTGTCCAAATAGGGAACACCACTCTCACCTGAGCAACACCTTGAATGTGTGACTGACAGTCATAGGCCTCTTTCACAGCAGACATTTTGACTTGCCATTGTAGGAAAAGCCACGTGTTGCCAATGACATAAACAATGACACTGTTATATTTTAGTGTCCCACTAAGCCAAAAAAAAAAAAAAGAAAAATTTGTGAAAAATCTATGATGTTGCCTTGTAAGCCACACCTCAAGGCAATGTTAATTCACCCATCCAACCCATCCCCCTACAGAAACCCCAGAACAGTACAGAAATTAAATGACAGCATTGTGGAGTGTAGGAATGTAACACAGACACAGTTTGTGTATAATAATATCCTATTACACTATGTTTTAGTGTACATTTTACCATATACCATTGCCACATAACTGTGACCACTATGTAAGTCCAGACATTTTTTATTATTTATTTATTTTTTATTTATGCATTTTAATTATTGTTTCTGAAACTTGATATTTGTTTTTGTAAATTTAACACCCATTCTCACCACGACTCACGGGACCCTAACGACTCACATTATGGCCGGATGGGTCCATGACTCACAGTAAGAACTGAGAAAGCCTTTCAAATGAGAGGTAAAATATTTGAAAGAACCTCAAGCAAGTCTTCTAACTTCTAAGAGAAAGGAATCTTAGGAAACAATAATGGAAAAAAAAGGGAAAGAGAAGGACAATGTTGGAGGATACGAAAGAGAAATGAGGTGGCAGGACAGTGCAGGAGTTGGGGAGATCAGGTTGGTCCAAATTATTTGGTGTTGGACCAGTGCTTGACTGAATTTCGGATGGGTGGAAGGCAAGTGTATGATTGTGCTGCTGAGGCTCGACGGGGCTTACAGACGGCTGGTACACAGGAGAGCCAGGTCTGTCGCGGGTCGATCATTTTTGTTTCTCCATATCTGAGGTCCAGGTTGTTGGTCTCCTGCTGTTTGGCTTTTGCTGCTTTCGAAATGGGTGGAAGGCAGGTTGGCCTCAGGTCGACCCTATTTGTATCTTTATGACTGCTTGTCAGTTTCTGGTGTTCCTGACGCCATGTATTGTCTACTGCCTTGTGAAGTTCCTGCTGAACATACTGCTGGAAGTGCTTCTCCCTCTCAATCTGTTCTGCATTCCTCACTGCAGCGTCACGTTCCTCCTGTTTCAGCTGCTGAAGCGAGCGAGCACGTTTTTCAGCTGCCATTGAAAAATTAAATTGGTTAATTTTATTTAAGTCGTTTTTGACCTTCTGAACCCTCAGTTTTTCATTTGTTATAGACAACTGGTCAGCCTCTTTCAGAGCCTGAAGCCAGCCAAGCTGCTCTGTTTCTCAGCCTTTGCCTTCTGCTCTTTCTCATGAATCTTTTTCTGTCTGAAGGCAGAGATAGAGTGAAGCTCTGCAGCCCTCTTTTCCTCCTTTTCCTTCTGCTGCTTTGCCATTGCAGCCTCTTTTCCTAGCTACATCCTTGGCAAATCTCTGCTCCTCCCACAGAGCTGTAGTGGCAGCCTGCTGCTTGTTTGTGGCTGCCAGTTTGTCCCTAACAATCTCCTTTGGTATCTGGAGCTTCCTGAACCTTTCTGCCTGTTCAGCTTTTCGCTGCATCAGCATTTCTTCTGATTGAAGCTGAACAAGTTTGGTTTTCTGCTCCTCTATATTAAGTTTGAGCCCGTTCTTCTTTGTCGAGGTTTTGTCTGTAGATATCGTCCAGTAGCATTTTATGGTTAATTCTCTGTGACTGAACCTTTTTTTCTGCCTCATATATTAGGTCTCGTGCATGCAGTTCATCCAGGTTGCGGAGATATTCTCTGTGTTTCTTGTCCTCCAGTCTCTCTTTTCTTTCAGGAGTTCCTTTTCTCTCCTTTGCCTTACCTGATATTCTACAAAGGCCTTTGTTTTCAAGCCTTCTCTGATGGACCTTTTGCTGATCCTTCTCAGAGCTTCTTTCCAATTAGCATGCATCTTCTCTTCAAGCTTCCGGTTTTCAACTTGGCCAGTTTTTGTCGTCTTGCCTTCATTTCAGCCAGTGCCTGATTCTCCTGGTTTATTCGTGTCCTTAAGACTACACTGTTGAATTTTTGACAGCGCTATTCTGATTAAAAACCGACTATTGACATCTGTCCCTTCCACTGCCCACCAGTTATATATTTTAACATCAATAGGCTGTTTTCTTTGGGCAGATTGGACCCACTCAGCCCTGGACAAAGTGTTCATGTTTGCTGAAGCCATCTCTATTTGTTGGTTGGTTTTGTATACTTGAGTAGTATTACAGTGCCTGCACAAAATGTACCTGTCTGTAGGGGCTGATTGCTAGATCTGTGGTAATCCAGGATATAATTTCTTGCAAAAGAACATCAGCTATGACATCAAAGTCCTTTATGACATCATCAAAGGAATCCTCCCTCTCAATTCAAAAGAAAACATCGTTACCATGGTAACAGATTGAAAGTGTTACAAATAGTCCTGTAGTACAATGTACAGTACTGTCCTACGGGAATCCTATAGACACCCAGACATTTATATTTCTCTGTAACATTTATTAAACAGATGTGCTATATTTCCCAGAAGCCTTTTAAATTAAAAGGGATAAATCACTGCATACTGTGCATATTCTTTAGGAAAATATTGAAATGAAAACAATCAATATAAATTTAAAGTGTAGAATACCTGTTTTTTAATGATAAATGAACTTGTCTTGCCATGAACTATGTTCATATTGTTATGTACAACATCAAATGGCACCCCCTGTTTTTGAATTGAATGGATCTTAAGTCTATTTGCCCTCTGTTTAGTTGTAAAAAGAAAAAGTACATTTTCCATTTTTAATGTAACCCTTGGTGTATCATTTTACTGTTAAATGCTCCTACGTTGTTTTCTTGACTTCAATTTTATGATCTGTATTTCCTGGTTTGATGCTGGATCTTAAAAGAGTTTTCCAGTGTTCTGTCAAATGGTGGAAAAACACAGTGTCCAAATAGGGAACACCACTCTCACCTGAGCAACACCTTGAATGTGTGACTGACAGTCATAGGCCTCTTTCACAGCAGACATTTTGACTTGCCATTGTAGGAAAAGCCACGTGTTGCCAATGACATAAACAATGACACTGTTATATTTTAGTGTCCCACTAAGCCAAAAAAAAAAAGAAAAATTTGTGAAAAATCTATGATGTTGCCTTGTAAGCCACACCTCAAGGCAATGTTAATTCACCCATCCAACCCATCCACACCCCCTGAACAGAAATACAGAAATTAAATGACAGCATTGTGGAGTGTAGGAATGTAACACAGACACAGTTTGTGTATAATAACATATCCCCTATTACACTATGTTTTAGTGTACATTTTACCATATACCATTGCCACATAACTGTGACCACTATGTAAGTCCAGACATTTTTTATTATTTATTTATTTTTTATTTATGCATTTTAATTATTGTTTCTGAAACTTGATATTTGTTTTTGTAAATTTAACACCCATTCTCACCACGACTCACGGGACCCTAACGACTCACATTATGGCCGGATGGGTCCATGACTCACAGTAAGAACTGAGAAAGCCTTTCAAATGAGAGGTAAAATATTTGAAAGAACCTCAAGCAAGTCTTCTAACTTAAGAGAAAGGAATCTTAGGAAACAATAATGGAAAAAAAAGGGAAAGAGAAGGACAATGTTGGAGGATACGAAAGGGAAATGAGGTGGCAGGACAGTGCAGGAGTTGGGGAGATCAGGTTGGTCCAAATTATTTGGTGTTGGACCAGTGCTTGACTGAATTTCGGATGGGTGGAAGGCAAGTGTATGATTGTGCTGCTGAGGCTCGACGGGGCTTACAGACGGCTGGTACACAGGAGAGCCAGGTCTGTCGCGGGTCGATCATTTTTGTTTCTCCATATCTGAGGTCCAGGTTGTTGGTCTCCTGCTGTTTGGCTTTTGCTGCTTTCGAAATGGGTGGAAGGCAGGTTGGCCTCAGGTCGACCCTATTTGTATCTTTATGACTGCTTGTCAGTTTCTGGTGTTCCTGACGCCATGTATTGTCTACTGCCTTGTGAAGTTCCTGCTGAACATACTGCTGGAAGTGCTTCTCCTCTCAATCTGTTCTGCATTCCTCACTGCAGCGTCACGTTCTCCTGTTTCAGCTGCTGAAGCGAGCGAGCACGTTTTTCAGCTGCCATTGAAAAATTAAATTGGTTAATTTTATTTAAGTCGTTTTTGACCTTCTGAACCCTCAGTTTTTCATTTGTTATAGACAACTGGTCAGCCTCTTTCAGAGCCTGAAGCCAGCCGAAGCTGCTCTGTTTCTCAGCCTTTGCCTTCTGCTCTTTCTCATGAATCTTTTTCTGTCTGAAGGCAGAGATAGAGTGAAGCTCTGCAGCCCTCTTTTCCTCCTTTTCCTTCTGCTGCTTTGCCATTGCAGCCTCTTTCCTAGCTACATCCTTGGCAAATCTCTGCTCCTCCCACAGAGCTGTAGTGGCAGCCTGCTGCTTGTTTGTGGCTGCCAGTTTGTCCCTAACAATCTCCTTTGGTATCTGGAGCTTCCTGAACCTTTCTGCCTGTTCAGCTTTTCGCTGCATCAGCATTTCTTCTGATTGAAGCTGAACAAGTTTGGTTTTCTGCTCCTCTATATTAAGTTTGCGAGCCCGTTCTTCTTTGTCGAGGTTTTGTCTGTAGATATCGTCCAGTAGCATTTTATGGTTAATTCTCTGTGACTGAACCTTTTTTTCTGCCTCATATATTAGGTCTCGTGCATGCAGTTCATCCAGGTTGCGGAGATATTCTCTGTGTTTCTTGTCCTCCAGTCTCTCCTTTTCTTTCAGGAGTTCCTTTTCTCTCCTTTGCCTTACCTGATATTCTACAAAGGCCTTGTTTTCAAGCCTTCTCTGATGGACCTTTTGCTGATCCCTTCTCAGAGCTTCTTTCCAATTAGCATGCATCTTCTCTTCAAGCTTCCGGTTTTCAACTTTGGCCAGTTTTTGTCGTCTTGCCTTCATTTCAGCCAGTGCCTGATTCTCCTGGTTTATTCGTGTCCTTAAGACTACACTGTTGAATTTTTTGACAGCGCTATTCTGATTAAAAAACCGACTATTGACATCTGTCCCTTCCACTGCCCACCAGTTATATATTTTAACATCAATAGGCTGTTTTCTTTGGGCAGATTGGACCCACTCAGCCCTGGACAAAGTGTTCATGTTTGCTGAAGCCATCTCTATTTGTTGGTTGGTTTTTGTATACTTGAGTAGTATTACAGTGCCTGCACAAAATGTACCTGTCTGTAGGGGCTGATTGCTAGATCTGTGGTAATCCAGGATATAATTTCTTGCAAAAGAACATCAGCTATGACATCAAAGTCCTTTATGACATCATCAAAGGAATCCTCCCTCTCAATTCAAAAGAAAACATCGTTACCATGGTAACAGATTGAGAAAGTGTTACAAATAGTCCTGTAGTACAATGTACAGTACTGTCCTACGGGAATCCTATAGACACCCAGACATTTATATTTCTCTGTAACATTTATTAAACAGATGTGCTATATTTCCCAGAAGCCTTTTAAATTAAAAGGGATAAATCACTGCATACTGTGCATATTCTTTAGGAAAATATTGAAATGAAAACAATCAATATAAATTTAAAGTGTAGAATAACTGTTTTTAATGATAAATGAACTTGTCTTGCCATGAACTATGTTCATATTGTTATGTACAACATCAAATGGCACCCCTGTTTTTGAATTGAATGGATCTTAAGTCTATTTGCCCTCTGTTTAGTTGTAAAAAGAAAAAGTACATTTTCCATTTTTAATGTAACCCTTGGTGTATCATTTTACTGTTAAATGCTCCTACGTTGTTTTCTTGACTTCAATTTTATGATCTGTGTTTCCTGGTTTGGATGCTGGATCTTAAAAGAGTTTTCCAGTGTTCTGTCAAATGGTGGAAAAACACAGTGTCCAAATAGGGAACACCACTCTCACCTGAGCAACACCTTGGATGTGTGACTGACAGTCATAGGCCTCTTTCACAGCAGACATTTTGACTTGCCATTGTAGGAAAAGCCACGTGTTGCCAATGACATAAACAATGACACTGTTATATTTTAGTGTCCCACTAAGCCAAAAAAAAAAAGAAAAATTTGTGAAAAATCTATGATGTTGCCTTGTAAGCCACACCTCAAGGCAATGTTAATTCACCCATCCAACCCATCCACACCCCCTGAACAGAAATACAGAAATTAAATGACAGCATTGTGGAGTGTAGGAATGTAACACAGACACAGTTTGTGTATAATAACATATCCCCTATTACACTATGTTTTAGTGTACATTTTACCATATACCATTGCCACATAACTGTGACCACTATGTAAGTCCAGACATTTTTATTATTTATTTATTTTTTATTTATGCATTTTAATTATTGTTTCTGAAACTTGATATTTGTTTTTGTAAATTTAACACCCATTCTCACCTCGACTCACGGGACCCTAACGACTCACATTATGGCCGGATGGGTCCATGACTCACAGTAAGAACTGAGAAAGCCTTTCAAATGAGAGGTAAAATATTTGAAAGAACCTCAAGCAAGTCTTCTAACTTCTAAGAGAAAGGAATCTTAGGAAACAATAATGGAAAAAAAAGGGAAGAGAAGGACAATGTTGGAGGATACGAAAGGGAAATGAGGTGGCAGGACAGTGCAGGAGTTGGGGAGATCAGGTTGGTCCAAATAATTTGGTGTTGGACCAGTGCTTGACTGAATTTCGGATGGGTGGAAGGCAAGTGTATGATTGTGCTGCTGAGGCTCGACGGGGCTTACAGACGGCTGGTACACAGGAGAGCCAGGTCTGTCGCGGGTCGATCATTTTTGTTTCTCCATATCTGAGGTCCAGGTTGTTGGTCTCCTGCTGTTTGGCTTTTGCTGCTTTCGAAATGGGTGGAAGGCAGGTTGGCCTCAGGTCGACCCTATTTGTATCTTTATGACTGCTTGTCAGTTTCTGGTGTTCCTGACGCCATGTATTGTCTACTGCCTTGTGAAGTTCCTGCTGAACATACTGCTGGAAGTGCTTCTCCCTCTCAATCTGTTCTGCATTCCTCACTGCAGCGTCACGTTCCTCCTGTTTCAGCTGCTGAAGCGAGCGAGCACGTTTTTCAGCTGCCATTGAAAAATTAAATTGGTTAATTTTATTTAAGTCGTTTTTGACCTTCTGAACCCTCAGTTTTTCATTTGTTATAGACAACTGGTCAGCCTCTTTCAGAGCCTGAAGCCAGCCGAAGCTGCTCTGTTTCTCAGCCTTTGCCTTCTGCTCTTTCTCATGAATCTTTTTCTGTCTGAAGGCAGAGATAGAGTGAAGCTCTGCAGCCCTCTTTTCCTCCTTTTCCTTCTGCTGCTTTGCCATTGCAGCCTCTTTCCTAGCTACATCCTTGGCAAATCTCTGCTCCTCCCACAGAGCTGTAGTGGCAGCCTGCTGCTTGTTTGTGGCTGCCAGTTTGTCCCTAACAATCTCCTTTGGTATCTGGAGCTTCCTGAACCTTTCTGCCTGTTCAGCTTTTCGCTGCATCAGCATTTCTTCTGATTGAAGCTGAACAAGTTTGGTTTTCTGCTCCTCTATATTAAGTTTGCGAGCCCGTTCTTCTTTGTCGAGGTTTTGTCTGTAGATATCGTCCAGTAGCATTTTATGGTTAATTCTCTGTGACTGAACCTTTTTTTCTGCCTCATATATTAGGTCTCGTGCATGCAGTTCATCCAGGTTATGGAGATATTCTCTGTGTTTCTTGTCCTCCAGTCTCTCCTTTTCTTTCAGGAGTTCCTTTTCTCTCCTTTGCCTTACCTGATATTCTACAAAGGCCTTGTTTTCAAGCCTTCTCTGATGGACCTTTTGCTGATCCCTTCTCAGAGCTTCTTTCCAATTAGCATGCATCTTCTTCAAGCTTCCGGTTTTCAACTTTGGCCAGTTTTTGTCGTCTTGCCTTCATTTCAGCCAGTGCCTGATTCTCCTGGTTTATTCGTGTCCTTAAGACTACACTGTTGAATTTTTGACAGCGCTTATTCTGATTAAAAACCGACTATTGACATCTGTCCCTTCCACTGCCCACCAGTTATATATTTTAACATCAATAGGCTGTTTTCTTTGGGCAGATTGGACCCACTCAGCCCTGGACAAAGTGTTCATGTTTGCTGAAGCCATCTCTATTTGTTGGTTGGTTTTGTATACTTGAGTAGTATTACAGTGCCTGCACAAAATGTACCTGTCTGTAGGGGCTGATTGCTAGATCTGTGGTAATCCAGGATATAATTTCTTGCAAAAGAACATCAGCTATGACATCAAAGTCCTTTATGACATCATCAAAGGAATCCTCCCTCTCAATTCAAAAGAAAACATCGTTACCATGGTAACAGATTGAGAAAGTGTTACAAATAGTCCTGTAGTACAATGTACAGTACTGTCCTACGGGAATCCTATAGACACCCAGACATTTATATTTCTCTGTAACATTTATTAAACAGATGTGCTATATTTCCCAGAAGCCTTTTAAATTAAAAGGGATAAATCACTGCATACTGTGCATATTCTTTAGGAAAATATTGAAATGAAAACAATCAATATAAATTTAAAGTGTAGAATACCTGTTTTTTAATGATAAATGAACTTGTCTTGCCATGAACTATGTTCATATTGTTATGTACAACATCAAATGGCACCCCCTGTTTTTGAATTGAATGGATCTTAAGTCTATTTGCCCTCTGTTTAGTTGTAAAAAGAAAAAGTACATTTTCCATTTTTAATGTAACCCTTGGTGTATCATTTTACTGTTAAATGCTCCTACGTTGTTTTCTTGACTTCAATTTTATGATCTGTGTTTCCTGGTTTGGATGCTGGATCTTAAAAGAGTTTTCCAGTGTTCTGTCAAATGGTGGAAAAACACAGTGTCCAAATAGGGAACACCACTCTCACCTGAGCAACACCTTGATGTGTGACTGACAGTCATAGGCCTCTTTCACAGCAGACATTTTGACTTGCCATTGTAGGAAAAGCCACGTGTTGCCAATGACATAAACAATGACACTGTTATATTTTAGTGTCCCACTAAGCCAAAAAAAAAAAAGAAAAATTTGTGAAAAATCTATGATGTTGCCTTGTAAGCCACACCTCAAGGCAATGTTAATTCACCCATCCAACCCATCCACACCCCCTGAACAGAAATACAGAAATTAAATGACAGCATTGTGGAGTGTAGGAATGTAACACAGACACAGTTTGTGTATAATAACATATCCCCTATTACACTATGTTTTAGTGTACATTTTACCATATACCATTGCCACATAACTGTGACCACTATGTAAGTCCAGACATTTTTTATTATTTATTTATTTTTTATTTATGCATTTTAATTATTGTTTCTGAAACTTGATATTTGTTTTTGTAAATTTAACACCCATTCTCACCACGACTCACGGGACCCTAACGACTCACATTATGGCCGGATGGGTCCATGACTCACAGTAAGAACTGAGAAAGCCTTTCAAATGAGAGGTAAAATATTTGAAAGAACCTCAAGCAAGTCTTCTAACTTCTAAGAGAAAGGAATCTTAGGAAACAATAATGGAAAAAAAAGGGAAAGAGAAGGACAATGTTGGAGGATACGAAAGGGAAATGAGGTGGCAGGACAGTGCAGGAGTTGGGGAGATCAGGTTGGTCCAAATTATTTGGTGTTGGACCAGTGCTTGACTGAATTTCGGATGGGTGGAAGGCAAGTGTATGATTGTGCTGCTGAGGCTCGACGGGGCTTACAGACGGCTGGTACACAGGAGAGCCAGGTCTGTCGCGGGTCGATCATTTTTGTTTCTCCATATCTGAGGTCCAGGTTGTTGGTCTCCTGCTGTTTGGCTTTTGCTGCTTTCGAAATGGGTGGAAGGCAGGTTGGCCTCAGGTCGACCCTATTTGTATCTTTATGACTGCTTGTCAGTTTCTGGTGTTCCTGACGCCATGTATTGTCTACTGCCTTGTGAAGTTCCTGCTGAACATACTGCTGGAAGTGCTTCTCCCTCTCAATCTGTTCTGCATTCCTCACTGCAGCGTCACGTTCCTCCTGTTTCAGCTGCTGAAGCGAGCGAGCACGTTTTTCAGCTGCCATTGAAAAATTAAATTGGTTAATTTTATTTAAGTCGTTTTTGACCTTCTGAACCCTCAGTTTTTCATTTGTTATAGACAACTGGTCAGCCTCTTTCAGAGCCTGAAGCCAGTCGAAGCTGCTCTGTTTCTCAGCCTTTGCCTTCTGCTCTTTCTCATGAATCTTTTTCTGTCTGAAGGCAGAGATAGAGTGAAGCTCTGCAGCGCCCTCTTTTCCTCCTTTTCCTTCTGCTGCTTTGCCATTGCAGCCTCTTTCCTAGCTACATCCTTGGCAAATCTCTGCTCCTCCCACAGAGCTGTAGTGGCAGCCTGCTGCTTGTTTGTGGCTGCCAGTTTGTCCCTAACAATCTCCTTTGGTATCTGGAGCTTCCTGAACCTTTCTGCCTGTTCAGCTTTTCGTTGCATCAGCATTTCTTCTGATTGAAGCTGAACAAGTTTGGTTTTCTGCTCCTCTATATTAAGTTTGCGAGCCCGTTCTTCTTTGTCGAGGTTTTGTCTGTAGATATCGTCCAGTAGCATTTTATGGTTAATTCTCTGTGACTGAACCTTTTTTTCTGCCTCATATATTAGGTCTCGTGCATGCAGTTCATCCAGGTTGCGGAGATATTCTCTGTGTTTCTTGTCCTCCAGTCTCTCCTTTTCTTTCAGGAGTTCCTTTTCTCCTTTTGCTTACCTGATATTCTACAAAGGCCTTGTTTTCAAGCCTTCTCTGATGGACCTTTTGCTGATCCCTTCTCAGAGCTTCTTTCCAATTAGCATGCATCTTCTCTTCAAGCTTCCGGTTTTCAACTTTGGCCAGTTTTTGTCGTCTTGCCTTCATTTCAGCCAGTGCCTGATTCTCCTGGTTTATTCGTGTCCTTAAGACTACACTGTTGAATTTTTTGACAGCTTATTCTGATTAAAAACCGACTATTGACATCTGTCCCTTCCACTGCCCACCAGTTATATATTTTAACATCAATAGGCTGTTTTCTTTGGGCAGATTGGACCCACTCAGCCCTGGACAAAGTGTTCATGTTTGCTGAAGCCATCTCTATTTGTTGGTTGGTTTTTGTATACTTGAGTAGGATTACAGTCCCTTCACAAAATGTACCTGTCTGTAGGGGCTGATTGCTAGATCTGTGGTAATCCAGGATATAATTTCTTGCAAAAGAACATCAGCTATGACATCAAAGTCCTTTATGACATCATCAAAGGAATCCTCCCTCTCAATTCAAAAGAAAACATCGTTAACATGGTAACAGATTGAGAAAGTGTTACAAATAGTCCTGTAGTACAATGTACAGTACTGTCCTACGGGAATCCTATAGACACCCAGACATTTATATTTCTCTGTAACATTTATTAAACAGATGTGCTATATTTCCCAGAAGCCTTTTAAATTAAAAGGATAAATCACTGCATACTGTGCATATTCTTTGGGAAAATATTGAAATGAAAACAATCAATATAAATTTAAAGTGTAGAATACCTGTTTTTAATGATAAATGAACTTGTCTTGCCATGAACTATGTTCATATTGTTATGTACAACATCAAATGGCACCCCTGTTTTTGAATTGAATGGATCTTAAGTCTATTTGCCCTCTGTTTAGTTGTTGTAAAAGAAAAAGTACATTTTCCATTTTTAATGTAACCCTTGGTGTATCATTTTACTGTTAAATGCTCCTACGTTGTTTTCTTGACTTCAATTTTATGATCTGTATTTCCTGGTTTGGATGCTGGATCTTAAAAGAGTTTTCCAGTGTTCTGTCAAATGGTGGAAAAACACAGTGTCCAAATAGGGAACACCACTCTCACCTGAGCAACACCTTGGATGTGTGACTGACAGTCATAGGCCTCTTTCACAGCAGACATTTTGACTTGCCATTGTAGGAAAAGCCACGTGTTGCCAATGACATAAACAATGACACTGTTATATTTTAGTGTCCCACTAAGCCAAAAAAAAAAAAAGAAAAATTTGTGAAAAATCTATGATGTTGCCTTGTAAGCCACACCTC
The DNA here is from genome assembly GCF_016859285.1 of Xiphias gladius. Classification (NCBI taxonomy): domain Eukaryota; kingdom Metazoa; phylum Chordata; class Actinopteri; order Istiophoriformes; family Xiphiidae; genus Xiphias; species Xiphias gladius. Next base: position 40,097 of record NW_024402280.1, read on the forward strand.
AAGGCAATGTTAATTCACCCATCCAACCCATCCACACCCCCAGAACAGAAATACAGAAATTAAATGACAGCATTGTGGAGTGTAGGAATGTAACACAGACACAGTTTGTGTATAATAACCTATCCCCTATTACACTATGTTTTAGTGTACACTTTACCATATACCATAGCCACATAACTGTGACCACTATGTAAGTCCAGACATTTTATATTATTTATTTATTTTTTATTTATGTATTTCAATTATTGTTTCTTGAAAAGTGATATTTGTTTTTGTAAATTTAACACCCATTCTCACCACGACTCACGGGACCCTAACGACTCAAATTATGGCCGGATGGGTCCATGACTCACAGTAAGAACTGAGAAAGCCTTTCGAATGAGAGGTAAAATATTTGAAAGAACCTCAAGCAAGTCTTCTAACTTCTAAGAGAAAGGAATATTAGGAAACAATAATGGAAAGAAAAGGGAAAGAGAAGGACAATGTTGGAGGAGACGAAAGGGAAATGAGGTGGCAGGACAGTGCGGGAGTTGGGGAGATCAGGTTGGTCCAAATTATTTGGTGTTGGACCAGTGCTTGACTGAATTTCGGATGGGTGGAAGGCAAGTGTATAATGGTGCTGCTGAGGCTCGACGGGGCTTACAGACGGCTGGTGCACAGGAGAGCCAGGTCTGTCGCGGGTCGATCATTTTTGTTTCTCCATATCTGAGGTCCAGGTTGTTGGTCTCCTGCTGTTTGGCTTTTGCTGCTTTCGAAATGGGTGGAAGGCAGGTTGGCCTCAGGTCGACCCTATTTGTATCTTTATGACTGCTTGTCAGTTTCTGGTGTTCCTGACGCCATGTATTGTCTACTGCCTTGTGAAGTTCCTGCTGAACATACTGCTGGAAGTGCTTCTCCCTCTCAATCTGTTCTGCATTCCTCACTGCAGCGTCACGTTCCTCCTGTTTCAGCTGCTGAAGCGAGCGAGCACGTTTTTCAGCTGCCATTGAAAAATTAAATTGGTTAATTTTATTTAAGTCGTTTTTGACCTTCTGAACCCTCAGTTTTTCATTTGTTATAGACAACTGGTCAGCCTCTTTCAGAGCCTGAAGCCAGTCGAAGCTGCTCTGTTTCTCAGCCTTTGCCTTCTGCTCTTTCTCATGAATCTTTTTCTGTCTGAAGGCAGAGATAGAGTGAAGCTCTGCAGCCCTCTTTTCCTCCTTTTCCTTCTGCTGCTTTGCCATTGCAGCCTCTTTCCTAGCTACATCCTTGGCAAATCTCTGCTCCTCCCACAGAGCTGTAGTGGCAGCCTGCTGCTTGTTTGTGGCTGCCAGTTTGTCCCTAACAATCTCCTTTGGTATCTGGAGCTTCCTGAACCTTTCTGCCTGTTCAGCTTTTCGTTGCATCAGCATTTCTTCTGATTGAAGCTGAGCAAGTTTGGTTTTCTGCTCCTCTATATTAAGTTTATGCAGCCGTTCTTCTTTGTCGAGGTTTTGTCTGTAGATATCGTCCAGTAGCATTTTATGGTTAATTCTCTGTGACTGAACTTTTTTTTCTGCCTCATATATTAGGTCTCGTGCATGCAGTTCATCCAGGTTGCGGAGATATTCTCTATGTTTCTTGTCCTCCAGTCTCTCCTTTTCTTTCCGGAGTTCCTTTTCTCTCCTTTGCCTTACCTGATATTCTACAAAGGCCTTGTTTTCAAGCCTTCTCTGATGGACCTTTTGCTGATCCCTTCTCAGAGCTTCTTTCCAATTAGCATGCATCTTCTCTTCAAGCTTCCGGTTTTCATCTTCGGCCAGTTTTTGTCGTCTTGCCTTCATTTCAGCCATTGCCTGATTCTCCCGGTTTATACGTTTCCTTAAGACTACACTGTTGAATTTTTTGACAGCGCTATTCTGATTAAAAAACCGACTATTGACATCTGTCCCTTCCACTGCCCACCAGTTATATATTTTAACATCAATAGGCTGTTTTCTTTGGGCAGATTGGACCCATTCAGCCCTGGACAAAGTGTTCATGTTTTCTGAAGCCATCTCTATTTGTTGGTTGGTTTTTGTATACTTGAGTAGTATTACAGTGCCTGTACAAAATGTACCTGTCTGTAGGGGCTGATTGCTAGATCTGTGGTAATCCAGCATATAATTTCTTGCAAAATGACATCAGCTATGACATCAGAGTCCTTTATGACATCATCAAAAGAATCCTCCCTCTCAATTCGAAAGAAAACATTGTTACCATGGTAACAGATTGTGTAAGTGTTACAAATAGTCCTGTAGTACAATGTATTGTCCTGCGGGACAATACAATGTATTATAGTGTAGTGTATTGTAGCGACATTTATATTTCTCTGGAACATTTATTAAACAGATGTGCTATATTTCCCAGAAGCCATTTAAATTCATATGGGTTAATCACTGCATACTGTACATATTCTCTGGAAAGATATTCAAAAGAAAACAATCAATATAAATTCAAATAAATGCTAGAGGACACGTAGAATACCTTTTTTTAAAAAACAATAAATGAACTTGTCTTGCCATTAGCAATTGTCATATCATATTGTTATAACGTATCATCAAACTGCACCCCCTTTTTTTGCATTGAATGAATCTTAAGTCTATTTCCCTTCAGTTTAGCGGTAAAGAAACAGTATTCCCTGCGTGAACCACGGAGGTCTTGAGGATCGGCACTGATAGAGTGGATTTTTGCACTTTCTATAAGTTGAACTTCACCTGAGATTCCAATCACCCGAGAGCACCGAGGGACACAAATCTGTTTATCTGTCTCAAAATGTTATATGCCGGCTTCAGGCACTGGGGTCTTTAAAGACATAGGTCACCTCACCGCCATAATCTACAAAAGACCTGATTGCCACAACAAGCCCATAATGGGTAATTACCACATGAATCGTGTTTTACATGTTTTCATCTGCTTTGAATGAATGAGATTGCCATTACCAATGGTTCTGTGCTCAAATTTGCATGTGTCGTTATAAATAATAGCCTTCTCCTAAAGTAAGAAAGGTTCTCTTTTGGATATACATTATCAAACTTGGCAATGCTATTTCCATGTGCTTCAGATAGTCATGACCTTTTTACTGGTAACTATGTATCTTTGTAATGAGATCATTCAAACACAAAAATTGGGGGGAGGTTTATTTCTCATGCAGAGTTTTCCTTAGCATTAAGAGACTTGGGCACAGGGCTTAAGCATTTTTCCAAAAAATCCGTCCAAAAAACTTCTCAGTTGACACAGCACTTCTGTGGGTGCTCAGAAATACACCGGCAAAGTTTGAAGTCGATCGGATGAGCGGTTGTCAAGAAAATCGATGTAGGGAAAGACAGACAGACAGAGATTCCTCCATTTATATTTAGATTGTATAGGTGTTACATATTGGCCTGTAGTATAATGTATTGTCCTGCAGGAATCTTCTATAGCTGTACCACAGGAAAGTTCTCTGTTCTTAGGAAATCTGTATGTCCTGCAGGATTAGCTCCTGTTTGATACTAGCTGTCCTTCAGAACATGTTGTAAGGTCCTTCTGGAGTGTTCATTGTCCTGTAACGTAACTCTGCATCTTACAGGACGTGATTCTGTAGCCTAGTTCTGCAGGACATGACAATTCCTGTAAGATTCTGATATGGGAGGATTATTTCCTGTTGGACTGCTGGCTATCCCTGCAGGACGTTCTCATTTTGCAGGATACAGTGAATCAGCAGGATCTACACTTTCATGTTTCCCCAATTAAACACCTTTTAGAAGTTCTGTACTCTATTTGTATGACTTCATTATTGCTGCACAAATTAGAAAAAAATGCTGGCATTGAAATTTTTTCCTTTTAAATAAATGAAAATTACTCTGAAAAACAGAAAATGAGGTGTATTTCTCTTGCAGGGTTTTCCCTGCCATTATTAGACTTGGGCAAAGCGAATAAGCATTTTTGCACTGCGTGTAACCCAGATGAACAGACAAAACTATGTTTAGACACAATTTTTTTCCGACAAATTAGGTTTGAAAAATGGGGCTTTTCTTATACAGCTCTGGAGAAAATGAAGAGACCACTGCAAAATGATCAGTTTCTCTGATTTTACTATTTATAGTTATGTGTTTGAGTAAAATGAACGTTTTTGTTTTAATCTATAAACTACTGACAACATCTCTCCCAAATTCCAAATAAAAATATTGTCCTTCAGAGCATTTATTTGCACAAAATGACAAATGGTCAAAATAACAAAAAAGTGTTTTCAGACCTCAAATAATGCAAAGAAAACAAGTTCTGTACTCTATGTGTATGAATTCATTATTGCTGCACAAATTAGATAAAAAATGCAGGCATTGAAAATGTTTATTTATAATTAAATGACATTTACTTTGAAAAACCACCCAGACATTTATATTTCTCTGTAACATTTATTAAACAGATGTGCTATATTTCCCAGAAGCCTTTTAGATTAAAAGGGATACATCACTGCATACTGTGCATATTCTTTGGGAAAATATTGAAATGAAAACAATCAATATAAATTCAACTATATGCCAGAGCAAATGTAGAATAACTGTTTTTTAATGATAAATGAACTTGTCTTGCCATGAACTATGTTCATATTGTTTTGTACAACATCAAATGGCACCCCTGTTTTTGAATTGAATGGATCTTAAGTCTATTTGCCCTCTGTTTAGCTGTAAAAAGAAAAAGTACATTTTCCATTTTTAATGTAACCTTTGCTGTATCATTTGACTGTTAAATGCTCCTCGTTGTTTTCTTGACTTCAATTTTATGATCTGTATTTCCTGGTTTGGATGCTGGATCTTGAAAGAGTTTTCCAGTGTTCTGTCAAATGGTGGAAAAACATAGTGTCCAAATAGGGAACACCACTCTCACCTGAGCAACACCTTGGATGTGTGACCGACAGTCATAGGCCTCTTTCACAGCAGACATTTTGACTTGCCATTGTAGGAAAAGCCACGTGTTGCCAATGACATAAACAATGACTCTGTTATATTTTAGTGTCCCACTAAGCCAAAAAAAAAAAAAAGAAAAGAAAATATGTTGTATGTTCTCTTTGAGTTAAAATAGTGGGTTTGACTTTTTATTGAGTGCATGATTTATCATTGTATTTTTAAGCTCTTTATTTTTTGGGTTTAGTCGGCCCCCAAGAAGAATATTGTGGAGGTGACAGAGCTGACAGATATCACACGAGCAACCTGGTTAAGCTGAGGCCAGGACACATGAACATAGTGCTGGTGCTCACTGACGCCTCCAAGAACATCCTCCTTAGCAAGTTTGCCAAAGAGGTCTACTCCTTCACGGGGTAAGCTAAACCTTCTTTCAGGGAATAAATAAAGTCCATTATGAGTTATTTTGTGTGTATTAAACAATAGATACTTCGTCACATTCATTCTTTCAACTCTCTCTTAGGAGCCTGACGCTGCATTTCTCCTTCCTGAATATTGACAAGCACAGTGAGTGGATGAACACACTGCTGGAATATGCCCAGGACGCCATGCAGATCGATGCGGACAGGGACGACGGTGAAAACCACAAGATAGACTACACTGGCTACGTACTGGCACTTAATGGCCACAAAAAGTACCTTTGTCTGTTTAAGCCCGTCTACACTGGGGAAGACCTTGACACGTTTTCTCCTGAAGTAAGGCTGGAGCTGGCTTTTTTGCACTTGAGATATTTATAGTTAAAGATGTTTTAAAAGTTGAGTCTATAGTACAAACTTGGCTTTAGGGCAACTACTGTGGGACAGGTCCTTTAGCATACCCCTTTTACACTCATCGCATGCTGTTTTCAACCGTTGGTAGTCTTATTTTATTCAGGCAAACGTGCAGCTACAGCCTTTTGAACAGAAAACAAAGTCACTGTGGCCACATATACTCTCTTGCCTTCATGACCATCAATCATTTTCACGTACTCTAAAGGAGGCAGGATAACTACCTTAGTCGTCATTGATGAAAACTGTGAGAGATGCATGTCTCTAAACACTAAATGACTTTGCCTTTTTATGCATCTGTCCACTTTTTTTTTTTAGGTTTTAGATTATCTCCTGAATGCTGACTAGCTCGTGCAATATAGCATACTGCTGTAATGCCAATGCCTTTTACCTCGACCTTAAGGGTTTCCCAGTGTTCTTCCTGATCATGTGATTGCAGAAAAAGAAAATACTTGTTTTGTGACATGGAAACTGTTTGGGCTGTGATTTAAAATGTGCTTCACTACAAATAAGAATTATTTAGCCCCCTTGGTCTATTTAATAACCTCAGTTAGCCAGTAGCTTTATGTAGCAAGCATAATGAACAGGCTGTCCATTTCATTGTCTGAATTTTTTCCAAATGGCCACGAATAACTGATACATTATCATTATGTCATCTTGAATTATGTAGACAAACACATGAAAGTGAGGTCTAACCTAGTGTGTACTTGCTTGGTTTATTAATGTGTAATGTCCACATTAAGTGTAAAAATCTCATTAATATAATTTAGTTTGTACTATGTTATGTAAATATTATGCTTAATCATGTTATCTATAGGACCTGTATTTCAAAGAGTATGTAACTTGAAAGATACGGTCAATGTTTTACATGGACTTATCTAAATGCTTTAGTTAAGTTTTTTTTTTTAGTTCTTTAGGTCAAATTTCCTTTTACAAGTTAGTGTAAAAAAATGATGTCTGCTACTGTCAGATGTTTCAGTTGATCTTCAGTACTGCATTTATCCTCTTGTTGGTTGTGATAAAATGCGTAATGTTTATTAATTAAAGCATACATTTTTAATTGTTGCAGGATTTATTTTCCTTACCAGCTCATTCGGCAAGACAGCCTGGTCATCCTGCATTTAATGAGAAAAAACATGTTCCAAGTACCTGTGATGCCATAGGGTGGAGACACCTTCACTAGCTCAAATCCAACAAGATTTAGACCACAGCAGCCCCGAATAATCTCAATACCATAAATACAATCAACATAACAAAAATGATTACTCTATGAATATTGCATTGAGACAAGACTATAAACCAAGACAAATGAGTTGTGTTGTAAAACAAAAAGAAAACAAAAAGGTACATTTTGCCTTTGGTTTACCATTTTGCTGTTAACTGCTCCTATGTTGTTTCTTGACATATTTTATTATATTTATTTCCTAGTTTGGATTTTTAAAGAGAGTTTGGCAGTGTTTTGTCACACCGGGGGGAAAAAAATAATGTCCAAATTAGGAATGCCACTCTCACCTGAGCATCACCCTGGATGGTCATTTTCGCTTGCCATTATAGGAAAAGCATGTGTTTCTAATAACATAATAAACAATGGCTCTGTTTAGTTTGAGTGTCCCATTAAGCCATGACAGTGTGACGGTTAGCCAGCATGCGCAATAGGTAGAAGACATCTGGACATGTCACAATAGCACTGGAGTAATTAATAAAATTAGTGATGGCTGAACTCTATTTAGCTGCTTCAGTTCCAAGGTCCTGCAGGGACCCAGAATCTGTATGAATCCGACAAACAAAGCTGACATCTGTTTATCTGTAGGCACACATTGTCAAAAAGAGAAAACGACGGAGAGGTAGGAAGAAAATTTTGTACAAAAATATGTGTAGTAAGTAATCTTACCAGACTGCAGGTTTGCCATAGATGCTGATGTTTAACGAGGCGAACTGACAAAGTAACTTGAATTATTAATTAAACAACACTCATCGACATTTTTGCAGTTTTGCAGCTTTCATTATTATTTTCATGCAGACATGTGACTGACTTGCCGGGATACAAGTGTAGTTGGTCGGCAGGTGTTTAAAGATGGCACTGCAGCGATCGGTTAAAGATGTTTGAGTTTAGTTCACACAACGTCTCGCCATTACACCTGCATGGACAACGAAAATAACATATGTCCAACACCAACCAAAAAAAACAAGACCAGAAGATATAGTACCTGGATGTAACTCCAGTTCAATGAGTGTGTGCTTCACATAGACCTTCAACATGCTCTGCCTTGGCATCCTGAGGCAGAACTTCGCACTCACTGCCCATTAGGAGGTAGCAGGCCCTATAAAACGATCGTGACCCTGCTGTTCAGCTCCCTTTTGAGCTCAGCAACTGAAGACGGGGCTGGCTGGACATGTAGCCTGACACATGGGGGCCATGCAGAAAAGTGCCGCAGGGATGAGAACAAAAGCAGACGAAGAGGACATTCTTAAAGAGCATCTCAGTTTTGTGATGAGAAATGCCTAGTAGGCTTACTTCTCAAAATGCATACCTCATTTTAGGGATGTACACAGTGTTTTCTGTTAAGTTGTTCTGCATTGCCATTTATACTCTCCTCACATATGTATCAATTAGCTGCTCAGAAAATATACAAAAATAAATTATTAGTTCCAGAATACTTTATTTTTATATTTTGAATGTAAAATGTTCGTTGACTGAACTTAGTTTTTTTTTGTTGTTCAGTCAATATTATAATTTATGAAAGGAGTTTTACAGACTATTCAGTACCAACTCAGTTAAATTAACATTTTAAGGTGGTGATCACTCGTATGAAACAATCTTTTACGTTTATTACAGTATTCAAATTCTTACAGTGTACACTTTTGCATTTTGCTCAATTACTCTGAGACTATTGACACTAGACCAACACAGTTCGAATGTATTAAACTCATATCTGTATCACCTACATCATTCAAATATGTCTACATATTTTGTGAACTCAATTTGATATTGGAAGAAAGAAGTCTGTTGCAACTGACCCCATACCTTGGGACAGTTGGCACTGGCAGGAGCGCACATTTAAACCTCTCCTAAATTGCTAGGCTCGGCTGGCCGAGTGTGTTGGTAGTGCCTTTGTTAATTATCCACGGCACTGAGATTTAACTGTAACTGACCGTGCTGCTTTCAGCGAGCTGTTAAAGAAGATTCCAAATTTACACTAGCAGTGGACATTCTTCATTTACGGTACACAAGTTTCCAAACTCCACTTGGAGAGGTATATCTGTGAGTTGTCTGGCATAGCTGTTTGGCTATGCTCTTTATATCTACATATATGTGCTTTTGTTATGTCTGGTTTTGTTTGTTTTTCTTTCTCTGTGCTTGACTCTGGTGTCTCCAGCAAAAGATCTTTGATCTTAATGAGATGACCTGATTAAATAGAGTTTATACATACAGCCTATGTCCCCAGTGTTTTGAATTGTTACTGGAATGGTCCATGAGTTCCTCCCGTATTATCAAGGCCCCGAGAATTAATTAATTATGAGTTACCTGTAGTGTTAGAATATGAACCAAGAGAAGTCTGTCACTTTTTGATAATAGATATTCAATATTTTTTGTATTTAACATTACAAGTGCATTCCCTGTTGTATTGTTAAATTGCTATGAATTTGCTTTGAATTCTATTATTTAACATACAACCATTTTAGTTTTTAAAAAAAAATATAATACAGAAATATATATATATATATATATATATATATATATACATCTTTAAAATATACTAAGGGCTAGTTAGACACTTATTGTCTAACTAAATCCACCTTTTTGAGTTAGTAAAGTATATATAACGTTTTCCGATGAAAATACAATAACTCTGTAATGTAGACAAAAAAACTGTGAAAAATCTATGATGTTGCCTTGTAAGCCACACCTCAAGGCAATGTTAATTCACCCATCCAACCCATCCACACCCCCAGAACAGAAATACAGAAATTAAATGACAGCATTGTGGAGAGTAGGAATGTAACACAGACACAGTTTGTGTATAATAACGTATCCCCTATTGCACTATGTTTTATTGTACATTTTACCATATACCATAGCCACATAACTGTGACCACTATGTAAGTCCAGACATTTTATATTATTTATTTATTTTTTATTTATGTATTTCAATTATTGTTTCTTGAAAAGTGATATTTGTTTTTGTAAATTTAACACCCATTCTCACCACGACTCACGGGACCCTAACGACTCAAATTATGGCCGGATGGGTCCATGACTCACAGTAAGAACTGAGAAAGCCTTTCGAATGAGAGGTAAAATATTTGAAAGAACCTCAAGCAAGTCTTCTAACTTCTAAGAGAAAGGAATATTAGGAAACAATAATGGAAAGAAAAGGGAAAGAGAAGGACAATGTTGGAGGATACGAAAGAGAAATGAGGTGGCAGGACAGGGCGGGAGTTGGGGAGATCAGGTTGGTCCAAATAATTTGGTGTTGGACCTGTGCTTGACTGAATTTCGGATGGGTGGAAGGCAAGTGTATAATGGTGCTGCTGAGGCTCGACGGGGCTTACAGACGGCTGGTGCACAGGAGAGCCAGGTCTGTGGCGGGTCGATCATTTTGTTTCTCCATATCTGAGGTCCAGGTTGTTGGTCTCCTGCTGTTTGGCTTTGCGGCTTTTCAAATGGGTGGAAGGCAGGTTGGCCTCAGGTCGACCCTATTTGTCTCTTTATGACTGCTTGTCAGGTTCTGGTGTTCCTGACGCCATGTATTGTCTACTGCCTTGTGAAGTTCCTGCTGAACATACTGCTGGAAGTGCTTCTCCTCTCAATCTGTTCTGCATTCCTCACTGCAGCGTCACGTTCCTCCTGTTTCAGCTGCTGAAGCGAGCGAGCACGTTTTTCAGCTGCCATTGAAAAGTTGAATTGGTTAATTTTATTTAAGTCGTTTTTGACCTTCTGAACCCTCAGTTTTTCATTTGTTATAGACAACTGGTCAGCCTCTTTCAGAGCCTGAAGCCAGTCGAAGCTGCTCTGTTTCTCAGCCTTTGCCTTCTGCTCTTTCTCATGAATCTTTTTCTGTCTGAAGGCAGAGATAGAGTGAAGCTCTGCAGCCCTCTTTTCCTCCTTTTTCCTTCTGCTGCTTTGCCATTGCAGCCTCTTTCCTAGCTACATCCTTGGCAAATCTCTGCTCCTCCCACAGAGCTGTAGTGGCAGCCTGCTGCTTGTTTGTGGCTGCCAGTTTGTCCCTAACAATCTCCTTTGGTATCTGGAGCTTCCTGAACCTTTCTGCCTGTTCAGCTTTTCGTTGCATCAGCATTTCTTCTGATTGAAGCTGAGCAAGTTTGGTTTTCTGCTCCTCTATATTAAGTTTGCGAGCCCGTTCTTCTTTGTCGAGGTTTTGTCTGTAGATATCGTCCAGTAGCATTTTATGGTTAATTCTCTGTGACTGAACTTTTTTCTGCCTCATATATTAGGTCTCGTGCATGCAGTTCATCCAGGTTATGGAGATATTCTCTATGTTTCTTGTCCTCCAGTCTCTCCTTTTCTTTCCGGAGTTCCTTTTCTCTCCTTTGCCTTACCTGATATTCTACAAAGGCCTTGTTTTCAAGCCTTCTCTGATGGACCTTTTGCTGATCCCTTCTCAGAGCTTCTTTCCAATTAGCATGCATCTTCTCTTCAAGCTTCCGGTTTTCATCTTCGGCCAGTTTTTGTCGCCTTGCCTTCATTTCAGCCAGTGCCTGATTCTCCTGGTTTATACGTTTCCTTAAGACTAAACTGTTGAATTTTTTGACAGCGTTATTCTGATTAAAAAACCGACTATTGACATCTGTCCCTTCCACTGCCTCCCAGTTATATAGTTTAACATCAATAGGCTGTTTTCTTTGGGCAGATTGGACCCATTCAGCCCTGGACAAAGTGTTCATGTTTGATGAAGCCATCTCTATTTGTTGGTTGATTTTGTATACTTGAGTAGTATTACAGTGCCTGTACAAAATGTACCTGTCTGTAGGGGCTGATTGCTAGATCTGTGGTAATCCAGCATATAATTTCTTGCAAAATGACATCAGCTATGACATCAGAGTCCTTTATGACATCAGAGTCCTTTATGACATCAGAGTCCTTTATGACATCATCAAAAGAATCCTCCCTCTCAATTCGAAAGAAAACATCGTTACCATGGTAACAGATTGTGTAAGTGTTACAAATAGTCCTGTAGTACAATGTATTGTCCTGCGGGACAATACAATGCATTGTAGTGTCCTACGGGAATCCTATAGACACGCAGACATTTATATTTCTCTGGAACATTTATTAAACAGATGTGCTATATTTCCCAGAAGCCATTTAAATTCATATGGGTTAATCACTGCATACTGTACATATTCTCTGGAAAGATATTCAAAAGAAAACAATCAATATAAATTCAAATAAATGCTAGAGAACACGTAGAATACCTTTTTTTAAAAATAATAAATGAACCTTTCTTGCCATTAGCAATTGTCATATCATATTGTTATAACGTATCATCAAACTGCACCCCCTTTTTTTGCATTGAATGAATCTTAAGTCTATTTCCCATCAGTTTAGCGGTAAAGAAACAGTATTCCCTGCGTGAACCACGGAGGTCTTGAGGATTGGCACTGATAGAGTGGATTTTTGCACTTTCTATAAGTTGAACTTCACCTGAGATTCCAATCACCCCGAGAGCACCCGAGGGGACACAAATCTGTTTATCTGTCTCAAAATGTTATATGCCCGGCTTCAGGCACTGGGGTCTTTAAAGACATAGGTCACCTCACCGCCATAATCTACAAAAGACCTGATTGCCACAACAAGCCCATAATGGGTAATTACCACATGAATCGTGTTTTTACATGTTTTCATCTGCTTTGAATGAATGAGATTGCCATTACCAATGGTTCTGTGCTCAAATTTGCATGTGTCGTTATAAATAATAGCCTTCTCCTAAAGTAAGAAAGGTTCTCTTTGGATATACATTATCAAACTTGGCAATGCTATTTCCATGTGCTTCAGATAGTCATGACCTTTTTACTGGTAACTATGTATCTTTGTAATGAGATCATTCAAACACAAAAATTGGGGGGAGGTTTATTTCTCATGCAGAGTTTTCCTTAGCATTAAGAGACTTGGGCACAGGGCTTAAGCATTTTTCCAAAAAATCCGTCCAAAAAACTTCTCAGTTGACACAGCACTTCTGTGGGTGCTCAGAAATACACCGGCAAAGTTTGAAGTCGATCGGATGAGCGGTTGTCAAGAAAATCGATGTAGGGAAAGACAGACAGACAGAGATTCCTCCATTTATATTTAGATTGTATAGGTGTTACATATTGGCCTGTAGTATAATGTATTGTCCTGCAGGAATCTTCTATAGCTGTACCACAGGAAAGTTCTCTGTTCTAAGGAAATCTGTATGTCCTGCAGGATTAGCTCCTGTTTGATACTAGCTGTCCTTCAGAACATGTTGTAAGGTCCTTCTGGAGTGTTCATTGTCCTGTAACGTAACTCTGCATCTTACAGGACGTGATTCTGTAGCCTAGTTCTGCAGGACATGACAATTCCTGTAAGATTCTGATATGGGAGGATTATTTCCTGTTGGACTGCTGGCTATCCCTGCAGGACGTTCTCATTTTGCAGGATACAGTGAATCAGCAGGATCTACACTTTCATGTTTCCCCAATTAAACACCTTTTAGAAGTTCTGTACTCTATTTGTATGACTTCATTATTGCTGCACAAATTAGAAAAAAATGCTGGCATTGAAATTTTTCCTTTTAAATAAATGAAAATTACTCTGAAAAACAGAAAATGAGGTGTATTTCTCTTGCAGGGTTTTCCCTGCCATTATTAGACTTGGGCAAAGCGAATAAGCATTTTTGCACTGCGTGTAACCCAGATGAACAGACAAAACTATGTTTAGACACAATTTTTTTCCGACAAATTAGGTTTGAAAAATGGGCTTTTTCTTATACAGCTCTGGAGAAAATGAAGAGACCACTGCAAAATGATCAGTTTCTCTGATTTTACTATTTATAGTTATGTGTTTGAGTAAAATGAACGTTTTTGTTTTAATCTATAAACTACTGACAACATCTCTCCCAAATTCCAAATAAAAATATTGTCCTTCAGAGCATTTATTTGCACAAAATGACAAATGGTCAAAATAACAAAAAAGTGTTTTCAGACCTCAAATAATGCAAAGAAAACAAGTTCTGTACTCTATGTGTATGAATTCATTATTGCTGCACAAATTAGATAAAAAATGCAGGCATTGAAAATGTTTTTTTATAATTAAATGACATTTACTTTGAAAAACCACCCAGACATTTATATTTCTCTGTAACATTTATTAAACAGATGTGCTATATTTCCCAGAAGCCTTTTAGATTAAAAGGGATACATCACTGCATACTGTGCATATTCTTTGGGAAAATATTGAAATGAAAACAATCAATATAAATTCAACTATATGCCAGAGCAAATGTAGAATAACTGTTTTTTAATGATAAATGAACTTGTCTTGCCATGAACTATGTTCATATTGTTTTGTACAACATCAAATGGCACCCCCTGTTTTTGAATTGAATGGATCTTAAGTCTATTTGCCCTCTGTTTAGCTGTAAAAAGAAAAAGTACATTTTCCATTTTTAATGTAACCTTTGCTGTATCATTTGACTGTTAAATGCTCCTACGTTGTTTTCTTGACTTCAATTTTATGATCTGTATTTCCTGGTTTGGATGCTGGATCTTGAAAGAGTTTTCCAGTGTTCTGTCAAATGGTGGAAAAACATAGTGTCCAAATAGGGAACACCACTCTCACCTGAGCAACACCTTGGATGTGTGACCGACAGTCATAGGCCTCTTTCACAGCAGACATTTTGACTTGCCATTGTAGGAAAAGCCACGTGTTGCCAATGACATAAACAATGACTCTGTTATATTTTAGTGTCCCACTAAGCCAAAAAAAAAAAAAAGAAAAGAAAATATGTTGTATGTTCTCTTTGAGTTAAAATAGTGGGTTTGACTTTTTATTGAGTGCATGATTTATCATTGTATTTTTAAGCTCTTTATTTTTTGGGTTTAGTCGGCCCCCAAGAAGAATATTGTGGAGGTGACAGAGCTGACAGATATCACACGAGCAACCTGGTTAAGCTGAGGCCAGGACACATGAACATAGTGCTGGTGCTCACTGACGCCTCCAAGAACATCCTCCTTAGCAAGTTTGCCAAAGAGGTCTACTCCTTCACGGGGTAAGCTAAACCTTCTTTCAGGGAATAAATAAAGTCCATTATGAGTTATTTTGTGTGTATTAAACAATAGATACTTCGTCACATTCATTCTTTCAACTCTCTCTTAGGAGCCTGACGCTGCATTTCTCCTTCCTGAATATTGACAAGCACAGTGAGTGGATGAACACACTGCTGGAATATGCCCAGGACGCCATGCAGATCGATGCGGACAGGGACGACGGTGAAAACCACAAGATAGACTACACTGGCTACGTACTGGCACTTAATGGCCACAAAAAGTACCTTTGTCTGTTTAAGCCCGTCTACACTGGGGAAGACCTTGACACTAAGTCATCTGAGGATGAAGGGGCACTTCAGGGGAGAATGAGGTCCGGTTCCGTGATGACCACCCATCACGCAAATCCAACCGATCCCGCAGCATATCCACCCTGCAGATCCACCACAAGCTGGACCGCCTGGGATTGTGGATGGAAAGACTCATGGAAGGCACTTTGCCTCGCTACTACATCCCATCCTGGCCGGGACTAGACAAGATCACCCCCTGTAAATAGATCGAGGCAAGTTCGGAGGGACTTGGTATTTATCTGCTGTCACACAAAAATGGTTCTTCTCGTTTTCTGCTGAAGTAAGGCTGGAGCTGGCTTTTTTGCACTTGAGATATTTATAGTTAAAGATGTTTTAAAAGTTGAGTCTATAGTACAAACTTGGCTTTAGGGCAACTACTGTGGGACAGGTCCTTTAGCATACCCCTTTTACACTCATCGCATGCTGTTTTCAACCGTTGGTAGTCTTATTTTATTCAGGCAAACGTGCAGCTACAGCCTTTTGAACAGAAAACAAAGTCACTGTGGCCACATATACTCTCTTGCCTTCATGACCATCAATCATTTTCACGTACTCTAAAGGAGGCAGGATAACTACCTTAGTCGTCATTGATGAAAACTGTGAGAGATGCATGTCTCTAAACACTAAATGACTTTGCCTTTTTATGCATCTGTCCACTTTTTTTTTTTAGGTTTTAGATTATCTCCTGAATGCTGACTAGCTCGTGCAATATAGCATACTGCTGTAATGCCAATGCCTTTTACCTCGACCTTAAGGGTTTCCCAGTGTTCTTCCTGATCATGTGATTGCAGAAAAAGAAAATACTTGTTTTGTGACATGGAAACTGTTTGGGCTGTGATTTAAAATGTGCTTCACTACAAATAAGAATTATTTAGCCCCCTTGGTCTATTTAATAACCTCAGTTAGCCAGTAGCTTTATGTAGCAAGCATAATGAACAGGCTGTCCATTTCATTGTCTGAATTTTTTCCAAATGGCCACGAATAACTGATACATTATCATTATGTCATCTTGAATTATGTAGACAAACACATGAAAGTGAGGTCTAACCTAGTGTGTACTTGCTTGGTTTATTAATGTGTAATGTCCACATTAAGTGTAAAAATCTCATTAATATAATTTAGTTTGTACTATGTTATGTAAATATTATGCTTAATCATGTTATCTATAGGACCTGTATTTTAAAGAGTATGTAACTTGAAAGATACGGTCAATGTTTTACATGGACTTATCTAAATGCTTTAGTTAAGTTTTTTTTTTTAGTTCTTTAGGTCAAATTTCCTTTTACAAGTTAGTGTAAAAAAATGATGTCTGCTACTGTCAGATGTTTCAGTTGATCTTCAGTACTGCATTTATCCTCTTGTTGGTTGTGATAAAATGCGTAATGTTTATTAATTAAAGCATACATTTTTAATTGTTGCAGGATTTATTTTCCTTACCAGCTCATTCGGCAAGACAGCCTGGTCATCCTGCATTTAATGAGAAAAAACATGTTCCAAGTACCTGTGATGCCATAGGGTGGAGACACCTTCACTAGCTCAAATCCAACAAGATTTAGACCACAGCAGCCCCGAATAATCTCAATACCATAAATACAATCAACATAACAAAAATGATTACTCTATGAATATTGCATTGAGACAAGACTATAAACCAAGACAAATGAGTTGTGTTGTAAAACAAAAAGAAAACAAAAAGGTACATTTTGCCTTTGGTTTACCATTTTGCTGTTAACTGCTCCTATGTTGTTTCTTGACATATTTTATTATATTTATTTCCTAGTTTGGATTTTTAAAGAGAGTTTGGCAGTGTTTTGTCACACCGGGGGGAAAAAAATAATGTCCAAATTAGGAATGCCACTCTCACCTGAGCATCACCCTGGATGGTCATTTTCGCTTGCCATTATAGGAAAAGCATGTGTTTCTAATAACATAATAAACAATGGCTCTGTTTAGTTTGAGTGTCCCATTAAGCCATGACAGTGTGACGGTTAGCCAGCATGCGCAATAGGTAGAAGACATCTGGACATGTCACAATAGCACTGGAGTAATTAATAAAATTAGTGATGGCTGAACTCTATTTAGCTGCTTCAGTTCCAAGGTCCTGCAGGGACCCAGAATCTGTATGAATCCTACAAACAAAGCTGACATCTGTTTATCTGTAGGCACACATTGTCAAAAAGAGAAAACGACGGAGAGGTAGGAAGAAAATTTTGTACAAAAATATG
This sequence comes from Xiphias gladius, assembly GCF_016859285.1. Taxonomy (NCBI): domain Eukaryota; kingdom Metazoa; phylum Chordata; class Actinopteri; order Istiophoriformes; family Xiphiidae; genus Xiphias; species Xiphias gladius. Next base: position 57,622 of record NW_024402280.1, read on the forward strand.
TGTAGTAAGTAATCTTACCAGACTGCAGGTTTGCCATAGATGCTGATGTTTAACGAGGCGAACTGACAAAGTAACTTGAATTATTAATTAAACAACACTCATCGACATTTTTGCAGTTTTGCAGCTTTCATTATTATTTTCATGCAGACATGTGACTGACTTGCCGGGATACAAGTGTAGTTGGTCGGCAGGTGTTTAAAGATGGCACTGCAGCGATCGGTTAAAGATGTTTGAGTTTAGTTCACACAACGTCTCGCCATTACACCTGCATGGACAACGAAAATAACATATGTCCAACACCAACCAAAAAAAACAAGACCAGAAGATATAGTACCTGGATGTAACTCCAGTTCAATGAGTGTGTGCTTCACATAGACCTTCAACATGCTCTGCCTTGGCATCCTGAGGCAGAACTTCGCACTCACTGCCCATTAGGAGGTAGCAGGCCCTATAAAACGATCGTGACCCTGCTGTTCAGCTCCCTTTTGAGCTCAGCAACTGAAGACGGGGCTGGCTGGACATGTAGCCTGACACATGGGGGCCATGCAGAAAAGTGCCGCAGGGATGAGAACAAAAGCAGACGAAGAGGACATTCTTAAAGAGCATCTCAGTTTTGTGATGAGAAATGCCTAGTAGGCTTACTTCTCAAAATGCATACCTCATTTTAGGGATGTACACAGTGTTTTCTGTTAAGTTGTTCTGCATTGCCATTTATACTCTCCTCACATATGTATCAATTAGCTGCTCAGAAAATATACAAAAATAAATTATTAGTTCCAGAATACTTTATTTTTATATTTTGAATGTAAAATGTTCGTTGACTGAACTTAGTTTTTTTTTGTTGTTCAGTCAATATTATAATTTATGAAAGGAGTTTTACAGACTATTCAGTACCAACTCAGTTAAATTAACATTTTAAGGTGGTGATCACTCGTATGAAACAATCTTTTACGTTTATTACAGTATTCAAATTCTTACAGTGTACACTTTTTGCATTTTGCTCAATTACTCTGAGACTATTGACACTAGACCAACACAGTTCGAATGTATTAAACTCATATCTGTATCACCTACATCATTCAAATATGTCTACATATTTTGTGAACTCAATTTGATATTGGAAGAAAAGAAGTCTGTTGCAACTGACCCCATACCTTGGGACAGTTGGCACTGGCAGGAGCGCACATTTAAACCTCTCCTAAATTGCTAGGCTCGGCTGGCCGAGTGTGTTGGTAGTGCCTTTGTTAATTATCCACGGCACTGAGATTTAACTGTAACTGACCGTGCTGCTTTCAGCGAGCTGTTAAAGAAGATTCCAAATTTACACTAGCAGTGGACATTCTTCATTTACGGTACACAAGTTTCCAAACTCCACTTGGAGAGGTATATCTGTGAGTTGTCTGGCATAGCTGTTTGGCTATGCTCTTTATATCTACATATATGTGCTTTTGTTATGTCTGGTTTTGTTTGTTTTTCTTTCTCTGTGCTTGACTCTGGTGTCTCCAGCAAAAGATCTTTGATCTTAATGAGATGACCTGATTAAATAGAGTTTATACATACAGCCTATGTCCCCAGTGTTTTGAATTGTTACTGGAATGGTCCATGAGTTCCTCCCGTATTATCAAGGCCCCGAGAATTAATTAATTATGAGTTACCTGTAGTGTTAGAATATGAACCAAGAGAAGTCTGTCACTTTTTGATAATAGATATTCAATATTTTTTGTATTTAACATTACAAGTGCATTCCCTGTTGTATTGTTAAATTGCTATGAATTTGCTTTGAATTCTATTATTTAACATACAACCATTTTAGTTTTTAAAAAAAAATATAATACAGAAATATATATATATATATATATATATATATATATATACATCTTTAAAATATACTAAGGGCTAGTTAGACACTTATTGTCTAACTAAATCCACCTTTTTGAGTTAGTAAAGTATATATAACGTTTTCCGATGAAAATACAATAACTCTGTAATGTAGACAAAAAAACTGTGAAAAATCTATGATGTTGCCTTGTAAGCCACACCTCAAGGCAATGTTAATTCACCCATCCAACCCATCCACACCCCCAGAACAGAAATACAGAAATTAAATGACAGCATTGTGGAGAGTAGGAATGTAACACAGACACAGTTTGTGTATAATAACGTATCCCCTATTGCACTATGTTTTATTGTACATTTTACCATATACCATAGCCACATAACTGTGACCACTATGTAAGTCCAGACATTTTATATTATTTATTTATTTTTTATTTATGTATTTCAATTATTGTTTCTTGAAAAGTGATATTTGTTTTTGTAAATTTAACACCCATTCTCACCACGACTCACGGGACCCTAACGACTCAAATTATGGCCGGATGGGTCCATGACTCACAGTAAGAACTGAGAAAGCCTTTCGAATGAGAGGTAAAATATTTGAAAGAACCTCAAGCAAGTCTTCTAACTTCTAAGAGAAAGGAATATTAGGAAACAATAATGGAAAGAAAAGGGAAAGAGAAGGACAATGTTGGAGGATACGAAAGAGAAATGAGGTGGCAGGACAGGGCGGGAGTTGGGGAGATCAGGTTGGTCCAAATAATTTGGTGTTGGACCTGTGCTTGACTGAATTTCGGATGGGTGGAAGGCAAGTGTATAATGGTGCTGCTGAGGCTCGACGGGGCTTACAGACGGCTGGTGCACAGGAGAGCCAGGTCTGTGGCGGGTCGATCATTTTTGTTTCTCCATATCTGAGGTCCAGGTTGTTGGTCTCCTGCTGTTTGGCTTTTGCGGCTTTCGAAATGGGTGGAAGGCAGGTTGGCCTCAGGTCGACCCTATTTGTCTCTTTATGACTGCTTGTCAGGTTCTGGTGTTCCTGACGCCATGTATTGTCTACTGCCTTGTGAAGTTCCTGCTGAACATACTGCTGGAAGTGCTTCTCCCTCTCAATCTGTTCTGCATTCCTCACTGCAGCGTCACGTTCCTCCTGTTTCAGCTGCTGAAGCGAGCGAGCACGTTTTTCAGCTGCCATTGAAAAGTTGAATTGGTTAATTTTATTTAAGTCGTTTTTGACCTTCTGAACCCTCAGTTTTTCATTTGTTATAGACAACTGGTCAGCCTCTTTCAGAGCCTGAAGCCAGTCGAAGCTGCTCTGTTTCTCAGCCTTTGCCTTCTGCTCTTTCTCATGAATCTTTTTCTGTCTGAAGGCAGAGATAGAGTGAAGCTCTGCAGCCCTCTTTTCCTCCTTTTCCTTCTGCTGCTTTGCCATTGCAGCCTCTTTCCTAGCTACATCCTTGGCAAATCTCTGCTCCTCCCACAGAGCTGTAGTGGCAGCCTGCTGCTTGTTTGTGGCTGCCAGTTTGTCCCTAACAATCTCCTTTGGTATCTGGAGCTTCCTGAACCTTTCTGCCTGTTCAGCTTTTCGTTGCATCAGCATTTCTTCTGATTGAAGCTGAGCAAGTTTGGTTTTCTGCTCCTCTATATTAAGTTTGCGAGCCCGTTCTTCTTTGTCGAGGTTTTGTCTGTAGATATCGTCCAGTAGCATTTTATGGTTAATTCTCTGTGACTGAACTTTTTTTTCTGCCTCATATATTAGGTCTCGTGCATGCAGTTCATCCAGGTTGCGGAGATATTCTCTATGTTTCTTGTCCTCCAGTCTCTCCTTTTCTTTCCGGAGTTCCTTTTCTCTCCTTTGCCTTACCTGATATTCTACAAAGGCCTTGTTTTCAAGCCTTCTCTGATGGACCTTTTGCTGATCCCTTCTCAGAGCTTCTTTCCAATTAGCATGCATCTTCTCTTCAAGCTTCCGGTTTTCATCTTCGGCCAGTTTTTGTCGCCTTGCCTTCATTTCAGCCAGTGCCTGATTCTCCTGGTTTATACGTTTCCTTAAGACTAAACTGTTGAATTTTTTGACAGCGTTATTCTGATTAAAAAACCGACTATTGACATCTGTCCCTTCCACTGCCTCCCAGTTATATAGTTTAACATCAATAGGCTGTTTTCTTTGGGCAGATTGGACCCATTCAGCCCTGGACAAAGTGTTCATGTTTGATGAAGCCATCTCTATTTGTTGGTTGATTTTGTATACTTGAGTAGTATTACAGTGCCTGTACAAAATGTACCTGTCTGTAGGGGCTGATTGCTAGATCTGTGGTAATCCAGCATATAATTTCTTGCAAAATGACATCAGCTATGACATCAGAGTCCTTTATGACATCAGAGTCCTTTATGACATCAGAGTCCTTTATGACATCATCAAAAGAATCCTCCCTCTCAATTCGAAGAAAAACATCGTTACCATGGTAACAGATTGTGTAAGTGTTACAAATAGTCCTGTAGTACAATGTATTGTCCTGCGGGACAATACAATGCATTGTAGTGTCCTACGGGAATCCTATAGACACGCAGACATTTATATTTCTCTGGAACATTTATTAAACAGATGTGCTATATTTCCCAGAAGCCATTTAAATTCATATGGGTTAATCACTGCATACTGTACATATTCTCTGGAAAGATATTCAAAAGAAAACAATCAATATAAATTCAAATAAATGCTAGAGAACACGTAGAATACCTTTTTTAAAAATAATAAATGAACCTTTCTTGCCATTAGCAATTGTCATATCATATTGTTATAACGTATCATCAAACTGCACCCCCTTTTTTTGCATTGAATGAATCTTAAGTCTATTTCCCATCAGTTTAGCGGTAAAGAAACAGTATTCCCTGCGTGAACCACGGAGGTCTTGAGGATTGGCACTGATAGAGTGGATTTTTGCACTTTCTATAAGTTGAACTTCACCTGAGATTCCAATCACCCGAGAGCACCCGAGGGGACACAAATCTGTTTATCTGTCTCAAAATGTTATATGCCCGGCTTCAGGCACTGGGGTCTTTAAAGACATAGGTCACCTCACCGCCATAATCTACAAAAGACCTGATTGCCACAACAAGCCCATAATGGGTAATTACCACATGAATCGTGTTTTTACATGTTTTCATCTGCTTTGAATGAATGAGATTGCCATTACCAATGGTTCTGTGCTCAAATTTGCATGTGTCGTTATAAATAATAGCCTTCTCCTAAAGTAAGAAAGGTTCTCTTTTGGATATACATTATCAAACTTGGCAATGCTATTTCCATGTGCTTCAGATAGTCATGACCTTTTTACTGGTAACTATGTATCTTTGTAATGAGATCATTCAAACACAAAAATTGGGGGGAGGTTTATTTCTCATGCAGAGTTTTCCTTAGCATTAAGAGACTTGGGCACAGGGCTTAAGCATTTTTCCAAAAAATCCGTCCAAAAAACTTCTCAGTTGACACAGCACTTCTGTGGGTGCTCAGAAATACACCGGCAAAGTTTGAAGTCGATCGGATGAGCGGTTGTCAAGAAAATCGATGTAGGGAAAGACAGACAGACAGAGATTCCTCCATTTATATTTAGATTGTATAGGTGTTACATATTGGCCTGTAGTATAATGTATTGTCCTGCAGGAATCTTCTATAGCTGTACCACAGGAAAGTTCTCTGTTCTTAAGGAAATCTGTATGTCCTGCAGGATTAGCTCCTGTTTGATACTAGCTGTCCTTCAGAACATGTTGTAAGGTCCTTCTGGAGTGTTCATTGTCCTGTAACGTAACTCTGCATCTTACAGGACGTGATTCTGTAGCCTAGTTCTGCAGGACATGACAATTCCTGTAAGATTCTGATATGGGAGGATTATTTCCTGTTGGACTGCTGGCTATCCCTGCAGGACGTTCTCATTTTGCAGGATACAGTGAATCAGCAGGATCTACACTTTCATGTTTCCCCAATTAAACACCTTTTAGAAGTTCTGTACTCTATTTGTATGACTTCATTATTGCTGCACAAATTAGAAAAAAATGCTGGCATTGAAATTTTTCCTTTTTAAATAAATGAAAATTACTCTGAAAAACAGAAAATGAGGTGTATTTCTCTTGCAGGGTTTTCCCTGCCATTATTAGACTTGGGCAAAGCGAATAAGCATTTTTGCACTGCGTGTAACCCAGATGAACAGACAAAACTATGTTTAGACACAATTTTTTTCCGACAAATTAGGTTTGAAAAATGGGGCTTTTCTTATACAGCTCTGGAGAAAATGAAGAGACCACTGCAAAATGATCAGTTTCTCTGATTTTACTATTTATAGTTATGTGTTTGAGTAAAATGAACGTTTTTGTTTTAATCTATAAACTACTGACAACATCTCTCCCAAATTCCAAATAAAAATATTGTCCTTCAGAGCATTTATTTGCACAAAATGACAAATGGTCAAAATAACAAAAAAGTGTTTTCAGACCTCAAATAATGCAAAGAAAACAAGTTCTGTACTCTATGTGTATGAATTCATTATTGCTGCACAAATTAGATAAAAAATGCAGGCATTGAAAATGTTTTTTTATAATTAAATGACATTTACTTTGAAAAACCACCCAGACATTTATATTTCTCTGTAACATTTATTAAACAGATGTGCTATATTTCCCAGAAGCCTTTTAGATTAAAAGGGATACATCACTGCATACTGTGCATATTCTTTGGGGAAAATATTGAAATGAAAACAATCAATATAAATTCAACTATATGCCAGAGCAAATGTAGAATAACTGTTTTTAATGATAAATGAACTTGTCTTGCCATGAACTATGTTCATATTGTTTTGTACAACATCAAATGGCACCCCTGTTTTTGAATTGAATGGATCTTAAGTCTATTTGCCCTCTGTTTAGCTGTAAAAAGAAAAAGTACATTTTCCATTTTTAATGTAACCTTTGCTGTATCATTTGACTGTTAAATGCTCCTACGTTGTTTTCTTGACTTCAATTTTATGATCTGTATTTCCTGGTTTGGATGCTGGATCTTGAAAGAGTTTTCCAGTGTTCTGTCAAATGGTGGAAAAACATAGTGTCCAAATAGGGAACACCACTCTCACCTGAGCAACACCTTGGATGTGTGACCGACAGTCATAGGCCTCTTTCACAGCAGACATTTTGACTTGCCATTGTAGGAAAAGCCACGTGTTGCCAATGACATAAACAATGACTCTGTTATATTTTAGTGTCCCACTAAGCCAAAAAAAAAAAAAAGAAAAGAAAATATGTTGTATGTTCTCTTTGAGTTAAAATAGTGGGTTTGACTTTTTATTGAGTGCATGATTTATCATTGTATTTTTAAGCTCTTTATTTTTTGGGTTTAGTCGGCCCCCAAGAAGAATATTGTGGAGGTGACAGAGCTGACAGATATCACACGAGCAACCTGGTTAAGCTGAGGCCAGGACACATGAACATAGTGCTGGTGCTCACTGACGCCTCCAAGAACATCCTCCTTAGCAAGTTTGCCAAAGAGGTCTACTCCTTCACGGGGTAAGCTAAACCTTCTTTCAGGGAATAAATAAAGTCCATTATGAGTTATTTTGTGTGTATTAAACAATAGATACTTCGTCACATTCATTCTTTCAACTCTCTCTTAGGAGCCTGACGCTGCATTTCTCCTTCCTGAATATTGACAAGCACAGTGAGTGGATGAACACACTGCTGGAATATGCCCAGGACGCCATGCAGATCGATGCGGACAGGGACGACGGTGAAAACCACAAGATAGACTACACTGGCTACGTACTGGCACTTAATGGCCACAAAAAGTACCTTTGTCTGTTTAAGCCCGTCTACACTGGGGAAGACCTTGACACTAAGTCATCTGAGGATGAAGGGGGCACTTCAGGGGGGAGAATGAGGTCCGGTTCCCGTGATGACCACCCATCACGCAAATCCAACCGATCCCGCAGCATATCCACCCTGCAGATCCACCACAAGCTGGACCGCCTGGGATTGTGGATGGAAAGACTCATGGAAGGCACTTTGCCTCGCTACTACATCCCATCCTGGCCGGGACTAGACAAGATCACCCCCTGTAAATAGATCGAGGCAAGTTCGGAGGGACTTGGTATTTATCTGCTGTCACACAAAAATGGTTCTTCTCGTTTTCTGCTGAAGTAAGGCTGGAGCTGGCTTTTTTGCACTTGAGATATTTATAGTTAAAGATGTTTTAAAAGTTGAGTCTATAGTACAAACTTGGCTTTAGGGCAACTACTGTGGGACAGGTCCTTTAGCATACCCCTTTTACACTCATCGCATGCTGTTTTCAACCGTTGGTAGTCTTATTTTATTCAGGCAAACGTGCAGCTACAGCCTTTTGAACAGAAAACAAAGTCACTGTGGCCACATATACTCTCTTGCCTTCATGACCATCAATCATTTTCACGTACTCTAAAGGAGGCAGGATAACTACCTTAGTCGTCATTGATGAAAACTGTGAGAGATGCATGTCTCTAAACACTAAATGACTTTGCCTTTTTATGCATCTGTCCACTTTTTTTTTTTAGGTTTTAGATTATCTCCTGAATGCTGACTAGCTCGTGCAATATAGCATACTGCTGTAATGCCAATGCCTTTTACCTCGACCTTAAGGGTTTCCCAGTGTTCTTCCTGATCATGTGATTGCAGAAAAAGAAAATACTTGTTTTGTGACATGGAAACTGTTTGGGCTGTGATTTAAAATGTGCTTCACTACAAATAAGAATTATTTAGCCCCCTTGGTCTATTTAATAACCTCAGTTAGCCAGTAGCTTTATGTAGCAAGCATAATGAACAGGCTGTCCATTTCATTGTCTGAATTTTTTCCAAATGGCCACGAATAACTGATACATTATCATTATGTCATCTTGAATTATGTAGACAAACACATGAAAGTGAGGTCTAACCTAGTGTGTACTTGCTTGGTTTATTAATGTGTAATGTCCACATTAAGTGTAAAAATCTCATTAATATAATTTAGTTTGTACTATGTTATGTAAATATTATGCTTAATCATGTTATCTATAGGACCTGTATTTTAAAGAGTATGTAACTTGAAAGATACGGTCAATGTTTTACATGGACTTATCTAAATGCTTTAGTTAAGTTTTTTTTTTTAGTTCTTTAGGTCAAATTTCCTTTTACAAGTTAGTGTAAAAAAATGATGTCTGCTACTGTCAGATGTTTCAGTTGATCTTCAGTACTGCATTTATCCTCTTGTTGGTTGTGATAAAATGCGTAATGTTTATTAATTAAAGCATACATTTTAATTGTTGCAGGATTTATTTTCCTTACCAGCTCATTCGGCAAGACAGCCTGGTCATCCTGCATTTAATGAGAAAAAACATGTTCCAAGTACCTGTGATGCCATAGGGTGGAGACACCTTCACTAGCTCAAATCCAACAAGATTTAGACCACAGCAGCCCCGAATAATCTCAATACCATAAATACAATCAACATAACAAAAATGATTACTCTATGAATATTGCATTGAGACAAGACTATAAACCAAGACAAATGAGTTGTGTTGTAAAACAAAAAGAAAACAAAAAGGTACATTTTGCCTTTGGTTTACCATTTTGCTGTTAACTGCTCCTATGTTGTTTCTTGACATATTTTATTATATTTATTTCCTAGTTTGGATTTTTAAAGAGAGTTTGGCAGTGTTTTGTCACACCGGGGGGAAAAAAATAATGTCCAAATTAGGAATGCCACTCTCACCTGAGCATCACCCTGGATGGTCATTTTCGCTTGCCATTATAGGAAAAGCATGTGTTTCTAATAACATAATAAACAATGGCTCTGTTTAGTTTGAGTGTCCCATTAAGCCATGACAGTGTGACGGTTAGCCAGCATGCGCAATAGGTAGAAGACATCTGGACATGTCACAATAGCACTGGAGTAATTAATAAAATTAGTGATGGCTGAACTCTATTTAGCTGCTTCAGTTCCAAGGTCCTGCAGGGACCCAGAATCTGTATGAATCCGACAAACAAAGCTGACATCTGTTTATCTGTAGGCACACATTGTCAAAAAGAGAAAACGACGGAGAGGTAGGAAGAAAATTTTGTACAAAAATATGTGTAGTAAGTAATCTTACCAGACTGCAGGTTTGCCATAGATGCTGATGTTTAACGAGGCGAACTGACAAAGTAACTTGAATTATTAATTAAACAACACTCATCGACATTTTTGCAGTTTTGCAGCTTTCATTATTATTTTCATGCAGACATGTGACTGACTTGCCGATACAAGTGTAGTTGGTCGGCAGGTGTTTAAAGATGGCACTGCAGCGATCGGTTAAAGATGTTTGAGTTTAGTTCACACAACGTCTCGCCATTACACCTGCATGGACAACGAAAATAACATATGTCCAACACCAACCAAAAAAAACAAGACCAGAAGATATAGTACCTGGATGTAACTCCAGTTCAATGAGTGTGTGCTTCACATAGACCTTCAACATGCTCTGCCTTGGCATCCTGAGGCAGAACTTCGCACTCACTGCCCATTAGGAGGTAGCAGGCCCTATAAAACGATCGTGACCCTGCTGTTCAGCTCCCTTTTGAGCTCAGCAACTGAAGACGGGGCTGGCTGGACATGTAGCCTGACACATGGGGGCCATGCAGAAAAGTGCCGCAGGGATGAGAACAAAAGCAGACGAAGAGGACATTCTTAAAGAGCATCTCAGTTTTGTGATGAGAAATGCCTAGTAGGCTTACTTCTCAAAATGCATAAAGTGTTTTCTGTTAAGTTGTTCTGCATTGCCATTTATACTCTCCTCACATATGTATCAATTAGCTGCTCAGAAAATATACAAAAATAAATTATTAGTTCCAGAATACTTTATTTTTATATTTTGAATGTAAAATGTTCGTTGACTGAACTTAGTTTTTTTTTGTTGTTCAGTCAATATTATAATTTATGAAAGGAGTTTTACAGACTATTCAGTACCAACTCAGTTAAATTAACATTTTAAGGTGGTGATCACTCGTATGAAACAATCTTTTACGTTTATTACAGTATTCAAATTCTTACAGTGTACACTTTTTGCATTTTGCTCAATTACTCTGAGACTATTGACACTAGACCAACACAGTTCGAATGTATTAAACTCATATCTGTATCACCTACATCATTCAAATATGTCTACATATTTTGTGAACTCAATTTGATATTGGAAGAAAAGAAGTCTGTTGCAACTGACCCCATACCTTGGGACAGTTGGCACTGGCAGGAGCGCACATTTAAACCTCTCCTAAATTGCTAGGCTCGGCTGGCCGAGTGTGTTGGTAGTGCCTTTGTTAATTATCCACGGCACTGAGATTTAACTGTAACTGACCGTGCTGCTTTCAGCGAGCTGTTAAAGAAGATTCCAAATTTACACTAGCAGTGGACATTCTTCATTTACGGTACACAAGTTTCCAAACTCCACTTGGAGAGGTATATCTGTGAGTTGTCTGGCATAGCTGTTTGGCTATGCTCTTTATATCTACATATATGTGCTTTTGTTATGTCTGGTTTTGTTTGTTTTTCTTTCTCTGTGCTTGACTCTGGTGTCTCCAGCAAAAGATCTTTGATCTTAATGAGATGACCTGATTAAATAGAGTTTATACATACAGCCTATGTCCCCAGTGTTTTGAATTGTTACTGGAATGGTCCATGAGTTCCTCCGTATTATCAAGGCCCCGAGAATTAATTAATTATGAGTTACCTGTAGTGTTAGAATATGAACCAAGAGAAGTCTGTCAGTTTTTGATAATAGATATTCAATATTTTTTGTATTTAACATTACAAGTGCATTCCTTGTTGTATTGTTAAATTGCTATGAATTTGCTTTGAATTCTATTATTTAACATACAACCATTTTAGTTTTAAAAAAAATATAATACAGAAATATATATATATATATATATATATATATATATATACATCTTTAAAATATACTAAGGGCTAGTTAGACACTTATTGTCTAACTAAATCCACCTTTTTGAGTTAGTAAAGTATATATAACGTTTTCCGATGAAAATACAATAACTCTGTAATGTAGACAAAAAAACTGTGAAAAATCTATGATGTTGCCTTGTAAGCCACACCTCAAGGCAATGTTAATTCACCCATCCAACCCATCCACACCCCCAGAACAGAAATACAGAAATTAAATGACAGCATTGTGGAGAGTAGGAATGTAACACAGACACAGTTTGTGTATAATAACGTATCCCCTATTGCACTATGTTTTATTGTACATTTTACCATATACCATAGCCACATAACTGTGACCACTATGTAAGTCCAGACATTTTATATTATTTATTTATTTTTTATTTATGTATTTCAATTATTGTTTCTTGAAAAGTGATATTTGTTTTTGTAAATTTAACACCCATTCTCACCACGACTCACGGGACCCTAACGACTCAAATTATGGCCGGATGGGTCCATGACTCACAGTAAGAACTGAGAAAGCCTTTCGAATGAGAGGTAAAATATTTGAAAGAACCTCAAGCAAGTCTTCTAACTTCTAAGAGAAAGGAATATTAGGAAACAATAATGGAAAGAAAAGGGAAAGAGAAGGACAATGTTGGAGGATACGAAAGAGAAATGAGGTGGCAGGACAGGGCGGGAGTTGGGGAGATCAGGTTGGTCCAAATAATTTGGTGTTGGACCTGTGCTTGACTGAATTTCGGATGGGTGGAAGGCAAGTGTATAATGGTGCTGCTGAGGCTCGACGGGGCTTACAGACGGCTGGTGCACAGGAGAGCCAGGTCTGTGGCGGGTCGATCATTTTGTTTCTCCATATCTGAGGTCCAGGTTGTTGGTCTCCTGCTGTTTGGCTTTTGCGGCTTTCGAAATGGGTGGAAGGCAGGTTGGCCTCAGGTCGACCCTATTTGTCTCTTTATGACTGCTTGTCAGGTTCTGGTGTTCCTGACGCCATGTATTGTCTACTGCCTTGTGAAGTTCCTGCTGAACATACTGCTGGAAGTGCTTCTCCCTCTCAATCTGTTCTGCATTCCTCACTGCAGCGTCACGTTCCTCCTGTTTCAGCTGCTGAAGCGAGCGAGCACGTTTTTCAGCTGCCATTGAAAAGTTGAATTGGTTAATTTTATTTAAGTCGTTTTTGACCTTCTGAACCCTCAGTTTTTCATTTGTTATAGACAACTGGTCAGCCTCTTTCAGAGCCTGAAGCCAGTCGAAGCTGCTCTGTTTCTCAGCCTTTGCCTTCTGCTCTTTCTCATGAATCTTTTTCTGTCTGAAGGCAGAGATAGAGTGAAGCTCTGCAGCCCTCTTTTCCTCCTTTTCCTTCTGCTGCTTTGCCATTGCAGCCTCTTTCCTAGCTACATCCTTGGCAAATCTCTGCTCCTCCCACAGAGCTGTAGTGGCAGCCTGCTGCTTGTTTGTGGCTGCCAGTTTGTCCCTAACAATCTCCTTTGGTATCTGGAGCTTCCTGAACCTTTCTGCCTGTTCAGCTTTTCGTTGCATCAGCATTTCTTCTGATTGAAGCTGAGCAAGTTTGGTTTTCTGCTCCTCTATATTAAGTTTGCGAGCCCGTTCTTCTTTGTCGAGGTTTTGTCTGTAGATATCGTCCAGTAGCATTTTATGGTTAATTCTCTGTGACTGAACTTTTTTTTCTGCCTCATATATTAGGTCTCGTGCATGCAGTTCATCCAGGTTGCGGAGATATTCTCTATGTTTCTTGTCCTCCAGTCTCTCCTTTTCTTTCAGGAGTTCCTTTTCTCCTTTGCCTTACCTGATATTCTACAAAGGCCTTGTTTTCAAGCCTTCTCTGATGGACCTTTTGCTGATCCCTTCTCAGAGCTTCTTTCCAATTAGCATGCATCTTCTCTTCAAGCTTCCGGTTTTCATCTTCGGCCAGTTTTTGTCGCCTTGCCTTCATTTCAGCCAGTGCCTGATTCTCCTGGTTTATACGTTTCCTTAAGACTAAACTGTTGAATTTTTTGACAGCGTTATTCTGATTAAAAAACCGACTATTGACATCTGTCCCTTCCACTGCCTCCCAGTTATATAGTTTAACATCAATAGGCTGTTTTCTTTGGGCAGATTGGACCCATTCAGCCCTGGACAAAGTGTTCATGTTTGATGAAGCCATCTCTATTTGTTGGTTGATTTTGTATACTTGAGTAGTATTACAGTGCCTGTACAAAATGTACCTGTCTGTAGGGGCTGATTGCTAGATCTGTGGTAATCCAGCATATAATTTCTTGCAAAATGACATCAGCTATGACATCAGAGTCCTTTATGACATCAGAGTCCTTTATGACATCAGAGTCCTTTATGACATCATCAAAAGAATCCTCCCTCTCAATTCGAAAGAAAACATCGTTACCATGGTAACAGATTGTGTAAGTGTTACAAATAGTCCTGTAGTACAATGTATTGTCCTGCGGGACAATACAATGCATTGTAGTGTCCTACGGGAATCCTATAGACACGCAGACATTTATATTTCTCTGGAACATTTATTAAACAGATGTGCTATATTTCCCAGAAGCCATTTAAATTCATATGGGTTAATCACTGCATACTGTACATATTCTCTGGAAAGATATTCAAAAGAAAACAATCAATATAAATTCAAATAAATGCTAGAGAACACGTAGAATACCTTTTTTTAAAAATAATAAATGAACCTTTCTTGCCATTAGCAATTGTCATATCATATTGTTATAACGTATCATCAAACTGCACCCCCTTTTTTTGCATTGAATGAATCTTAAGTCTATTTCCCATCAGTTTAGCGGTAAAGAAACAGTATTCCCTGCGTGAACCACGGAGGTCTTGAGGATTGGCACTGATAGAGTGGATTTTTGCACTTTCTATAAGTTGAACTTCACCTGAGATTCCAATCACCCCGAGAGCACCCGAGGGGACACAAATCTGTTTATCTGTCTCAAAATGTTATATGCCCGGCTTCAGGCACTGGGGTCTTTAAAGACATAGGTCACCTCACCGCCATAATCTACAAAAGACCTGATTGCCACAACAAGCCCATAATGGGTAATTACCACATGAATCGTGTTTTTACATGTTTTCATCTGCTTTGAATGAATGAGATTGCCATTACCAATGGTTCTGTGCTCAAATTTGCATGTGTCGTTATAAATAATAGCCTTCTCCTAAAGTAAGAAAGGTTCTCTTTTGGATATACATTATCAAACTTGGCAATGCTATTTCCATGTGCTTCAGATAGTCATGACCTTTTTACTGGTAACTATGTATCTTTGTAATGAGATCATTCAAACACAAAAATTGGGGGGAGGTTTATTTCTCATGCAGAGTTTTCCTTAGCATTAAGAGACTTGGGCACAGGGCTTAAGCATTTTTCCAAAAAATCCGTCCAAAAAACTTCTCAGTTGACACAGCACTTCTGTGGGTGCTCAGAAATACACCGGCAAAGTTTGAAGTCGATCGGATGAGCGGTTGTCAAGAAAATCGATGTAGGAAAGACAGACAGACAGAGATTCCTCCATTTATATTTAGATTGTATAGGTGTTACATATTGGCCTGTAGTATAATGTATTGTCCTGCAGGAATCTTCTATAGCTGTACCACAGGAAAGTTCTCTGTTCTATGAAATCTGTATGTCCTGCAGGATTAGCTCCTGTTTGATACTAGCTGTCCTTCAGAACATGTTGTAAGGTCCTTCTGGAGTGTTCATTGTCCTGTAACGTAACTCTGCATCTTACAGGACGTGATTCTGTAGCCTAGTTCTGCAGGACATGACAATTCCTGTAAGATTCTGATATGGGAGGATTATTTCCTGTTGGACTGCTGGCTATCCCTGCAGGACGTTCTCATTTTGCAGGATACAGTGAATCAGCAGGATCTACACTTTCATGTTTCCCCAATTAAACACCTTTTAGAAGTTCTGTACTCTATTTGTATGACTTCATTATTGCTGCACAAATTAGAAAAAATGCTGGCATTGAAATTTTTCCTTTAAAATAAATGAAAATTACTCTGAAAAACAGAAAATGAGGTGTATTTCTCTTGCAGGGTTTTCCCTGCCATTATTAGACTTGGGCAAAGCGAATAAGCATTTTTGCACTGCGTGTAACCCAGATGAACAGACAAAACTATGTTTAGACACAATTTTTTTCCGACAAATTAGGTTTGAAAAATGGGGCTTTTCTTATACAGCTCTGGAGAAAATGAAGAGACCACTGCAAAATGATCAGTTTCTCTGATTTTACTATTTATAGTTATGTGTTTGAGTAAAATGAACGTTTTTGTTTTAATCTATAAACTACTGACAACATCTCCCAAATTCCAAATAAAAATATTGTCCTTCAGAGCATTTATTTGCACAAAATGACAAATGGTCAAAATAACAAAAAAGTGTTTTCAGACCTCAAATAATGCAAAGAAAACAAGTTCTGTACTCTATGTGTATGAATTCATTATTGCTGCACAAATTAGATAAAAAATGCAGGCATTGAAAATGTTTTTTTATAATTAAATGACATTTACTTTGAAAACCACCCAGACATTTATATTTCTCTGTAACATTTATTAAACAGATGTGCTATATTTCCCAGAAGCCTTTTAGATTAAAAGGATACATCACTGCATACTGTGCATATTCTTTGGGAAAATATTGAAATGAAAACAATCAATATAAATTCAACTATATGCCAGAGCAAATGTAGAATAACTGTTTTTTAATGATAAATGAACTTGTCTTGCCATGAACTATGTTCATATTGTTTTGTACAACATCAAATGGCACCCCTGTTTTTGAATTGAATGGATCTTAAGTCTATTTGCCCTCTGTTTAGCTGTAAAAAGAAAAAGTACATTTTCCATTTTTAATGTAACCTTTGCTGTATCATTTGACTGTTAAATGCTCCTACGTTGTTTTCTTGACTTCAATTTTATGATCTGTATTTCCTGGTTTGGATGCTGGATCTTGAAAGAGTTTTCCAGTGTTCTGTCAAATGGTGGAAAAACATAGTGTCCAAATAGGGAACACCACTCTCACCTGAGCAACACCTTGGATGTGTGACCGACAGTCATAGGCCTCTTTCACAGCAGACATTTTGACTTGCCATTGTAGGAAAAGCCACGTGTTGCCAATGACATAAACAATGACTCTGTTATATTTTAGTGTCCCACTAAGCCAAAAAAAAAAAAAAGAAAAGAAAATATGTTGTATGTTCTCTTTGAGTTAAAATAGTGGGTTTGACTTTTTATTGAGTGCATGATTTATCATTGTATTTTTAAGCTCTTTATTTTTTGGGTTTAGTCGGCCCCCAAGAAGAATATTGTGGAGGTGACAGAGCTGACAGATATCACACGAGCAACCTGGTTAAGCTGAGGCCAGGACACATGAACATAGTGCTGGTGCTCACTGACGCCTCCAAGAACATCCTCCTTAGCAAGTTTGCCAAAGAGGTCTACTCCTTCACGGGTAAGCTAAACCTTCTTTCAGGGAATAAATAAAGTCCATTATGAGTTATTTTGTGTGTATTAAACAATAGATACTTCGTCACATTCATTCTTTCAACTCTCTCTTAGGAGCCTGACGCTGCATTTCTCCTTCCTGAATATTGACAAGCACAGTGAGTGGATGAACACACTGCTGGAATATGCCCAGGACGCCATGCAGATCGATGCGGACAGGGACGACGGTGAAAACCACAAGATAGACTACACTGGCTACGTACTGGCACTTAATGGCCACAAAAAGTACCTTTGTCTGTTTAAGCCCGTCTACACTGGGGAAGACCTTGACACTAAGTCATCTGAGGATGAAGGGGGCACTTCAGGGGGGAGAATGAGGTCCGGTTCCCGTGATGACCACCCATCACGCAAATCCAACCGATCCCGCAGCATATCCACCCTGCAGATCCACCACAAGCTGGACCGCCTGGGATTGTGGATGGAAAGACTCATGGAAGGCACTTTGCCTCGCTACTACATCCCATCCTGGCCGGGACTAGACAAGATCACCCCCTGTAAATAGATCGAGGCAAGTTCGGAGGGACTTGGTATTTATCTGCTGTCACACAAAAATGGTTCTTCTCGTTTTCTGCTGAAGTAAGGCTGGAGCTGGCTTTTTTGCACTTGAGATATTTATAGTTAAAGATGTTTTAAAAGTTGAGTCTATAGTACAAACTTGGCTTTAGGGCAACTACTGTGGGACAGGTCCTTTAGCATACCCCTTTTACACTCATCGCATGCTGTTTTCAACCGTTGGTAGTCTTATTTTATTCAGGCAAACGTGCAGCTACAGCCTTTTGAACAGAAAACAAAGTCACTGTGGCCACATATACTCTCTTGCCTTCATGACCATCAATCATTTTCACGTACTCTAAAGGAGGCAGGATAACTACCTTAGTCGTCATTGATGAAAACTGTGAGAGATGCATGTCTCTAAACACTAAATGACTTTGCCTTTTTATGCATCTGTCCACTTTTTTTTTTTAGGTTTTAGATTATCTCCTGAATGCTGACTAGCTCGTGCAATATAGCATACTGCTGTAATGCCAATGCCTTTTACCTCGACCTTAAGGGTTTCCCAGTGTTCTTCCTGATCATGTGATTGCAGAAAAAGAAAATACTTGTTTTGTGACATGGAAACTGTTTGGGCTGTGATTTAAAATGTGCTTCACTACAAATAAGAATTATTTAGCCCCCTTGGTCTATTTAATAACCTCAGTTAGCCAGTAGCTTTATGTAGCAAGCATAATGAACAGGCTGTCCATTTCATTGTCTGAATTTTTTCCAAATGGCCACGAATAACTGATACATTATCATTATGTCATCTTGAATTATGTAGACAAACACATGAAAGTGAGGTCTAACCTAGTGTGTACTTGCTTGGTTTATTAATGTGTAATGTCCACATTAAGTGTAAAAATCTCATTAATATAATTTAGTTTGTACTATGTTATGTAAATATTATGCTTAATCATGTTATCTATAGGACCTGTATTTTAAAGAGTATGTAACTTGAAAGATACGGTCAATGTTTTATGGACTTATCTAAATGCTTTAGTTAAGTTTTTTTTTAGTTCTTTAGGTCAAATTTCCTTTTACAAGTTAGTGTAAAAAAATGATGTCTGCTACTGTCAGATGTTTCAGTTGGTCTTCAGTACTGCATTTATCCTCTTGTTGGTTGTGATAAAATGCGTAATGTTTATTAATTAAAGCATACATTTTTAATTGTTGCAGGATTTATTTTCCTTACCAGCTCATTCGGCAAGACAGCCTGGTCATCCTGCATTTAATGAGAAAAAACATGTTCCAAGTACCTGTGATGCCATAGGGTGGAGACACCTTCACTAGCTCAAATCCAACAAGATTTAGACCACAGCAGCCCCGAATAATCTCAATACCATAAATACAATCAACATAACAAAAATGATTACTCTATGAATATTGCATTGAGACAAGACTATAAACCAAGACAAATGAGTTGTGTTGTAAAACAAAAGAAAACAAAAAGGTACATTTTGCCTTTGGTTTACCATTTTGCTGTTAACTGCTCCTATGTTGTTTCTTGACATATTTTATTATATTTATTTCCTAGTTTGGATTTTTAAAGAGAGTTTGGCAGTGTTTTGTCACACCGGGGGGAAAAAAATAATACGTAACCGGGAACGAAGTAATACCGG
>NW_024402281.1:0-5000 GCF_016859285.1 Xiphias gladius
GAAGGTGGGCCAAGCAGACAGGAAGCCGTAAAGGATAGTTCTGGTTACGAGGATCCAACAGCAGGACGAACTGTGCTCAAAGCCACCGCGCTACCGTACTCAAGGTGTGGGTTACAACTCCTGGACACAAGGGATACACACACATACACACAGACACACACATTCTGGTATATATGCTCCCCAAAGGATACTTTGGTGGTGTGGTTATTAGTGTGCGTGCACGTGTGTGTCTATTAGTGCCCTAATTAACATGCAAAGACAAATGTGCACAAATGAGTGTGTCTTTGGTCACACACAGACTCTAACACACCTCACCCCAACCCCCCATCGACCAAGTAGATCCACTTAAAAGGGATCGTATCAATTGTCATCGGCCATGTTTAGTTGTTTAGCCCCCTTCTCTTCACTGATGAGGACCAGACCATGGAAAATGCAGTCACCCATTAGCCACATGTTGCTTCTAATACTGACCCAATAAAATGCCATACCCCCTGCCACGGAGAGTTCATCTGGCCTACCACACAGAGAGAGGACGGATGCAGAGAGAAAACAAAACTTTAAGAAGCAAAGGAGGGATACGGTGATGGACAGAGAAGGAGAGCAAGAGAGAGAGAAAAAAGCACTTGCAAATAAAGATGTAGCAGTGTCAAAGAAAGAGGGAAGCATGTGGGCCTGCTGCTAATTTCCCGCCCTGAGTGCAGTAATCTGAGGGGAAGATTAAGGTGAAGGAGTTATTCTTGACTATTTTATTAAGAGGTGCTTTAGGCGCTGGAAGAAAGGGCTTTAGCGCTCCTCCAGCAGCGTGCCATACAATACAAGACAAACATTTGCTGTTATTTCACCAAAGTACTCTCAGATGTGCTGGGTCGGGGCCTTGCCTTTTGCCGCGGAGGAACTTGGCATCAAAGTTCCCTGCAGTCCTCTGAAAACAAAAATCTGCCCTTCTTTTCTGTGGATCCTGCCCCGAGACTGTGTCCGGCAGATAAATAGCGAGGTGTCAAAAGAAAGGATGGCAAATCTCACACATAGTTTTAATTAAAATGGGAGAGAGCAGTGCAGATGAACAGAGAGAGACCCTAAATCTGTTACCTATATACCTATAAGACAGTGCTGTCAGAGGCAAATTTTAAGATGGGGATCTGAATGCTGGCATTCATGTTTTCCTAATTTTGTCATCATAATCCCCACAGTTTTGTTTTTTTTTAAATGTAAATCTTCTCCCTTGGCCTCACAGTTAAAGATAAAGTCTTAGTATGTATAAATGTTTAAAATATCAACAGAATGTAAAAAAGCAATTTCTTGTTACCAATGTCTTTTAAAATGTTAAAACAATGAATAATCAGATAACTGTAGGTTTCTGTAGGTTTTATTTCATAACCGAGTCTTAGAAAACCTCAGTTTTTATGTCATAGATAATGAAAAGGACATTAGAGTATAAAGAAAGACTTTTAAGATGGAGTCATGGCCAGCAGCAGCTTCACCCACCTGCCTCTTTTGTTTGTTTTGTCACTGTTTCACCGTACCATTCTATAACACTTACTGCTCTTCAGTGTGGTTGAAAAACAAGATGCTTCTGTCAGTGCATGTTTGTGTGTGTGCATGTGGTCATCCAAGTGAGCTTTTACTGCAGTCAGGAAAATGAAGAGAAACAGATTCACAAGGCCAACGTAAGAAATGAAAGTAACGCCAAGTTGTATGTCTTCAGCCCCCCCCCCCAATTAACCAACATCCAGGTCTCAGAGTGCAAACATTTGTTTGGAATAACATCTTCCCAATTAAAACAGCTTAATTGACATGTCTCAAAAACCTCAGGAACTTTGAGTTGAACGGTCAGCGCGGACAGACAAAAACCACAGTAGCAGCCGTTTCAACCTCTCATAAAACACAATTCAGAAACCGGATCTTCCTCTTTCCTTTTCTGTACTCGAAAGAGAGTATGTGGCTAGACCTGATGAGGAGAGAGGTGGAGAGTGAGAGAGACACGAGACTTGGGAAACCTCTCCTTAAACCAAACTATAGAAATTCCAAATGTAAAATATCCGGCTTTAGAGACACTAAAGTCCAAGTGATTAAAACGTGGCTAAACTTTTAAAAACACAAATGGAAAATGCCTTGTTTAGTTGTCAGCCCAGAGATCCTTTTGT
Source organism: Xiphias gladius (assembly GCF_016859285.1). Taxonomy (NCBI): domain Eukaryota; kingdom Metazoa; phylum Chordata; class Actinopteri; order Istiophoriformes; family Xiphiidae; genus Xiphias; species Xiphias gladius. Next base: position 2,145 of record NW_024402281.1, read on the forward strand.
AAAGTCACCATTTTGTTCATCAATAATACAGACAGAAATCAATCATAGTATGGGAGAAAATATCAGTTTTCCACTGACAGCACCTCCTAAACCACAGTGCAGATTGGACACAAGACATGTTAAATGTCTTAAGACTAATGCTCCTCTTCAACAGTTAGGACTCATATCAGTGGAACAAATTCATGCACATTCTCTATCAAAGTGCTTCCAAAGAAAAAATTAACTCCTGTAATGCATCAAATATCACAAATTAAAATCTAACACTGTAAAAGTACCCAAGTGTGGAATTTCACTTTAATGCCTGGATGAGCCAACATAGACGTAACATCCAAATGATGGTCGTTATGGTTGAGGCCGATGAGGAAGAGGCGGCCCAGTTCATGACATCATCCAAATCCTATAGGTGATGATGTGTGAACTGTACAGAGAGGGCCAGCTGTAGCTGGGAAATGGCAGCAACAGAGAGAGATACTTAGGATGGCCAGACTGGATGGCAGGCGATGTTTAGGACAAGATGTAATTCCCATTGAAAGGAAGCAGGATTGAATCATTTATGCTACAAAAAACTAACAATAATAACTATAATAGCCTTTCATTTGACACAGAGATCATCACAGATTCCTACATTCATTCTCATTTACTTGTGATGGGAGCCACATATCCAGCATTTTTTTTTCTGGTCTAAGTTAAAAAATTAGAAGTCAGTTGACACATTTTTTAATCTTGCTGGGATGTTGTCTTTCTAATTCAAAGTCTGTATACTAACAAAGACAAACTCTGCTACACTAGAGTAACTGCTCTGGGTGTGTGCAGCTGCCAGTGACACCCATTGCTTCTGCCTGTGTTGTGTTGGAGTCAACACAGGACATGCAACAACTGCTTTGCTGAGGAGGGATTTTTGAGTGTGTGCGAACAGTATATGAGCGTGTTTTACTGGAAAGAGTAACAATAAAAACAGTTCTGCAAATGACTCCTTCTGTCCACAATGCATGGTCTCTAAACCAAAAGGAGAGTTGACTACACGCTGTAGATCAGTAGATCAATGAAAAACGTTCATCTCTCTCATATGTGACACATTTGACATTATCTTACTGTACAGATCAAGTTTATTCACTTCAAAGTATCTGAACATGAAAATCAAGCTATATCATTTAAAAAATATATTATTTACATTTGGGTGGCGTAAAAATTAAATATAAAATGCCTCATGAAATATACTGCATGGTCCACTGCCAGTTCAGTTACCTTCATCTAAGCAAACTAACAAAAGTGCTGAAAACCTACATGTTACCTAAATACTCCGTCTTAATTTAAATTGAACTACACATGTAATTAGAACAACTGAAATACTGGAGGTTTTGCACACAAACATTAAGCTTTTAACAATTAGCCCACTGAACAATGCACCCCTCCTCAAAAAACTCAAAACAAGCAGTTGCCTTGGGCAAATTTGTTGGTGTAACTAATTCTCACAATTGCTTCTCAAAAAAAATTCCCAATCACCTATACTTGCACAACACTGAAAACCCATCCTTTTCCTGTGTGGAGAATGTACAATTAATACAGGCCAAGCACTTTGCCTTTGGGACACTGAGCATCACAGAGACGCAAGCTTGTAATAGAGCTATTTGTTTTCCTCAGAAAGCTGTCCAAATGCCCTCACTGGGATCGCTAGACTGCACAAAGGCCAGCTATGAATTGGTCAAATCCACTGGGGCAGGTTATTGATTAGGCCTACAGCTAGCAGAATGCAAATATGCAACTAAATTAGAAAAGAAATGTGTGTGGGTGTGTGTGTGTGCGTGCGTACATTGCTGTTGCAGAAAAATCAACTTAATCTGCATCCGCCACTGGTCAAATTTTACAAACCGCAGACCTCTAAATGCAACATAGTTTTTAAACCCTTTTGAGCAAGACATATCGGAAACTAAATCTCCACCTTTGTGAAGGAAACAGTACTACTAAGGTGTGTTTCATCTTATTTATATCTTTTTATTTTATTAGTTTATTTGACAGGAAAAAGAGAAATACTGTAAACGGGCCATGAGCCAAATGCGCCACCAATTTTTATCTGTGGCCCTCTTTAACTCCACAAGATCTACCAACTACAGAATATTTTAAGATAAGAGAAAACCACCTTTTTGTTCCGCTTGTAACAACGTGCTAAACAAGTAGTTAAATGTAGAGTAAGAACCAGATTTGTACACTCACTGCTTTTTTTTTCTCTTCCAGAATACCATATCCTATATCCTGTGGGGGGAATTGGGGTATTGGACAGGTTGGGTGCTCCTTAGGCCAACTTACACAGTCTGACAAAATATATAATGGACTACAGAAACATAAATGGATAATAATCGCCTCTTCCATTTCTTGCTCACATCTGCTGCCCTCCCTCTTCAACAAGAGCAGTTTGTCAGGGTTAGAAAGCAATTTAAAACCTCTATTAATGAGAGTCAGTGAGAGAGAGAAGTGAGAGAGTGAGAAGTTAAAGGGAGGGAGAGAAAGAGAGATGAGGTAGTGGGGTGGAGAGAAGAGGATGAGGATGGAGGGAGGGGTAGGCTGGGGTGTCAGCCATCAAAGCAGGCCAGGAGAAAAGAAGGCCAGGTGCTGGTTGTGGGAATGTGCCGTCAATGGTTCCAGGGACCAGGGAGCTGGTGGGGGCTGGTGTATATGTGTGTGTGTGTGTGTGGGGGGGGCAGTAATTAGCCAAGCCTGGAGGAGAGAGGGCCCTCCAGGGCCCACAGGGATAGCCCCTCCGAGAGGATACCATTTGCACTTCTACAGGAGCCGCCAGCCCCAGGCCACAAAGAAGGGGAAAAGGGGAACTATGGCATCCTTTATCAGGCCAGACAAAGA
>NW_024402282.1:0-5000 GCF_016859285.1 Xiphias gladius
ATCAAACTGAAAACATAACATGGAAACATTTAAACTGTTTTCTGTTCAGGTAACACAACTGAAACGTCTGTGACAAACACGGGACTTTACCTTTTTTACCTGTGATTCATTACAGTTTAATATTACCGAGATGTAAAAATAGAGTAGAATCCAACTTAATGTTACATTAAATGTGAATTACTGTACTAATTACTGGTCGCCTCTACTCTTGTTTGTGGGCTCCCTCAAACACGACTTTAAATCCTCCACACGCGCGTCGCATCTTTCTGCAGTTCAACCAGCAGCAGCCGCCGTTTTCCACTGCCTGTGTTCCAGTACCTGTTTGCACGGATCGGTTTCTTCTGGTGGTGGAAAAAGAAAAATAATAAAATAAAAAATATACACTTTAAATTACAGACCAATGGGACGTTCTCTTTCAGTTTAGATTTAAGTGTTGGTGCTCGCTGGGTTTCAGGTCTACGTCACGTACAAAGTCAGGAAAAAGCCCAAACCGCCAAAACCGGTGATGACGATCTGATGATATCATATATCACAGTATATCACTCACGGGGGTCGTTTCTCTACAGAATCCTTGTGGTACTTTAAGTACATTTATATCGTCAATATCTGTGTACTTTAAGTAGGATGTCGAATGCAGGACTTTTCCTTGCGCTGGAGAATTTTTACTCCGTTTTTTTGTGGCACTGTTGCTTAAGTAAAGGATTTGAATGCTTCTTCCTCCACGACTCACAGTGCGTCTTTAGTCACAGCTGTTTTTTTTATAAAAGTGAGCAAAAATGCATTTTTCTCTACCACTGACTGGATTATTTGCTCTGAATCAGGATTAAAGAGCGGCCTCTGATTGGTGGAATGTGTCAGGTGTTTTGTTCTGATGAGTCTGAGCAGGGAGAAATCCTCCCAGCTGCACGGCGCAGGAAGCATCCCAGCATGCCCTGTGTTACTGAAATGACTTGATGATAAATGTTGATTATGTTCAGACATGTGCATCTGTGCAGAGCAGAGAAGCTACAGTCTGGCTGACGTGTGCTCAGGGTCTCAGCACGTTTAACACCAGGAATCTGACAAGAATACATTCTATGATACTTTTGACATTTTATAATGAATCATTTGTAAGAATTTACTTTTTTTAAACATTTAATTATGTTGACAAAAATAAGAATTTATTCATCATATTCTATTTTAATTTTCAGTTTTCGTCCTCCATATTTCATGAAGAAGACTACAAGAAAACTAATAATAATTAAAAAGCTCAATTAATAAAAAAAAAACCCCAAAAAAACTGATGAAATGTGTCACTGGATTTCACTGAATTAAAAATAAACTGATCGTAAAATGTGAAGAAACTAAACATTTTCATCAGAAGACTCAAACTGAATCAGCATCGGGTGCCGCCGCCATTTTTCTCTACGCGTCACCGCGGCGGCTCATCTCTGCCTCTGTACTCTGACTCCTGTCTGCAGTGCTGAACTTTGGTCTCCAGTGATCCCAGTTTAACCAGCAGGAGTTTTCTGATGGAACATCCTCGATGTTTTGCTGGCGTGGAGGAAAGAAATTCCTGATGAGTGAAAGCGCAGTTCAGTGAGTCTCAGCAGAGAAAACGGACTAATTAATAATTCATTTCCATGGATTGATTTATCTGATCTGCTTCCTGAGGTAAACAGCTTTAGGCTCGCAGGTTGTTACAGATACAGGTCTGAACCACTTCTACAGGATCACAAACCGTTTTACTGTTTGTTCATACAGGTCAGTTAAAAAATGCCAGGAAGTACAAAGACAGACGACGTGTTTGTTTTCCTCCTAAACGTCTGATCCTGCAGCGCAACATCCACCTGCGGCGACTCCAGCGTCATTAAACTGGTTCATGGTTCTGTTCAGACTCTCACGGGACCTGGTTCAGGTTCGGGGAAGATCCTGGTCTGGTCTAAGACAGAGTTCACAGTGACTTCACACACAACCTGTTTATTTACATTGAACCAGAACCACCATCTTTCCCGAACCACAGAAAGGACTCTGGATGTGAACCTGGTCTCTGGTCTGGCAGTCCTCCATCCACCCCGACCACCTCCTGGAGACCCTGCTGCCGTTAATAATGTAGGGACTGATTCGATCAAAAGAAAACAAAAAAATGAAAACCGCCTCTGAACATAATCCAGCCCGATGTAACGTTACCATCGCAACGTAACTGGGAAACGGTTTAATCGTCTACGAAGGTCATTTCTGGGGGGTTGAGGAAACATGGCGCAGACTGCTGCTGGTTCCCTCCACGCCTGTCCTGGGGTCTGTTTTGGATCGGCTTTCTTTTCGGAGAAAATGTATTCATGCACGTTGGGGGTTTTCCTCAGGAATGTTTGGGATCAGGATTTAATATTTGCAGTTGAGTCGGAGACTTCAGTCATTTTCACTCGGTTTGCCCCGTTTGAACGTGTATCATTAGTGTGTTCGAGTGTCAGAGCCGCTTTAAACTGAAGAGTCTGAGCTGAAGATCTGCAGCCTCATTAGAGACGCTGAAATCACGCACACACTCACACAAATGCGCTCACAGACACACACACACACGATCAGAGGATGGAAAATAGGTTACACACAGTTAGACAGAAAAACAAAGGAAATGAGCCACAGTGAAGTGAACATCCACACAGTACGAGGATCTCTGTATGTGACTGACCTACATATGACCCACCCAATATACTGCATTGACACACAGACCTGAGACCTGCAGCAATATGACAGAACCCTTCCAGACCAGATCGGACTGGAAAGAGCTGGGACCTGGCCTGTGAAGACCTGATCTGAAGGCTGAAATCTCTTTCTTCCAAAGGCTTCGTGTCCAACTTCCACCTCCCTTTTCCCCTCGAACCACTATTCTTTCCCCCCAGTGGTGTGGAAGTGGCTGGAGAAAACTAGTCCTACAATATTCTCCCTGAAATCTTCCACTGGAACCTGTAGCTGTGACGACGGCAGAGACAGACATCCCGTCCTCATCTGATAAAAAACCACTCCAGCAGGTTCTGTTCAGGTGCTCGTTGATTCAAGTATGAAGAATCTGATAAATCTGAAGGACGAACATCCGACCGGAAAAGGGTCTGGACGCAGTGTGCAGCAGTGTGAGTGAGTCACTTCCCACAGGGGCTCTGCTCCAGGGGCCTCCCGGCCTCCGGGGCCCCTGCCGAGTGCCGTTTATCCCGGACGCGGTCGACCTGTAGCGTTCGGGTTTCCGTCTCAGCGGCAGCTTGTTGCAGCAAAAGAGCAGAGAAAATCCACTTGCGCGGTTAGATTATTAAAGAAAATGTGAAAAAAAGAAAAGCGGAACTTTTAACAGACTTTTTGGAGGCTGGTTCAAACGTCTTGGAGGGAAGGAGGTGCATTCAGGAGTTTGAACTGACGAACACCTGAAAAGAGTTTTAGTTTCGGAGTAGAATCCTTTATATCTGTAGGTGTCCTCCATATTGAACGGCTGTTTTTTTTCCGGTGCGCAGTCCTTCCTGCTCGGAGACGCGTCTCTGAGGGCCGACCTGTCAGCATCAGACGGCGTCGGCTTCAGACGAGCGCCGTCACCTCAGGGCTCGTCTCGCTCATCTCAAACACAACAAACACTGACTCACCGCTTCCCGCGCTCCCCTGGGAGTTGTAGTCTTTAACGTTCAAAGATCCGTAGTCTAGTACACAGCAGCTCAGACCTGAGTGAACGTAACGAGCGACAAATGAGATGCTTCTCCAGAGCAGAGAGAGCGTTTAATCAGCAGACTCAGGGGGTGACGGCAAAGTGCCGCTGCGCCGCTGACTGTCGCGTCTTTTCAGCCGCTCGCTGCCAGCGGGAAACAGCCTGAGCACGAGTCAGCAGAACACGATGTTAAACCGCTCTGTCGACAGGATAGACGACACGCGGAGGTGGAGGGAGATGGAGGGGATGAGGAGGAGGAAGGGCAGCTCCGCGTTGTTACTTCCTGTCCTGTAACACTGAGCGCGTCTGACAGCAGCTGTCGGTCTGAATCTCACAGAGCCTGCGGGCGCGCGGCGAGCAGTGACATCATCACAGACTGGAGCCTCTGATGATGTCATCAGCTGACGGTTGCCCAGGAGATGGAGGGAAACCGCTTCTGCTCCACCAGGGGTCAAAGGTCAGTGACCGGCCCCCCTGTGTTCTCTGTTCGTCTGCTGTTGCTACAAACCGCACACCTGTTGCCTGGATACCAGCGGGTCGGCGCTGTGACGTCCAGGTAGTCCACGTAGAGCGACGCGTGGTAAACGGAGACTGGATGGATCTCACCGGCTCAACCGTCTGTTTTACATAGTTTTGCATGTTATCTCCACAGGAAACTTTCATAAGCAAATTTGATGAAATGTTTGAAGTTGAAGTTGAACATTTATGTGATGACTTAAAATACGGATGTTTATTCAGGTTGCGACGTATTTTATTTGTAAAATTGTGCGAGTTTGTTTGTGGATTGGACAGGCCACACGCACTTCTCACCATTACTGGGACTATTTCCCTCCGTAGGACTCGGAGGGTTTTAACCTACGCTCCGACGACCTGCTCTGCGTCTCAGTCCGTCACACACCGCCTGAACGCGGTCCTGCCACGGTTGGTGCACGTCCAGGTGTTGCAGGACGGGTTCACAGTTTTTCAAGTCTGGTGCTGATAACTTGGAAACAGTTTTCACCTGCTGTATTTAGTCTTCCTGTTCACACTGGACACGAAGGGACTCCTTCATAAAGCGCTTCCAGTGGTAGAGATGGAGTCAGTCCTCACTCTGTGTAAAAATGTATTGAGAGGTGAATGTGTAGTTAATATGACACTGAAACCGTCTGAGTTGGACACATCAAGAGTTTATCGTCCAAAGTTCCAGTTCCCCGTCGAGCTCTAGTGGGAGATGTCGACAAAAACAGCGAGTTTTACGCTACAACACCGTAACTCTGGAACCGGTTCACCTGGTCCATCTAACCCAGACGGGCCAGTGTGAACGGCAGGGACCCGACAGACCTGAAAAAGAGTGAACCTG
>NW_024402283.1:0-5000 GCF_016859285.1 Xiphias gladius
GTCCTACTCCACCTCCCTTCAGCCCTACTCCACCTCCTCTACAGTCCTACTCCACCTCCCTTCAGCCCTACACCACCTCCTTCAGTCCTACTCCACCTCCTCTACAGTCCTACTCCACCTCCCTTCAGCCCTACTCCACCTCCTCTACAGTCCTACTCCACCTCCCTTCAGCCCTACTCCACCTCCCTTCAGTCCTACTCCACCTCCCTTCAGCCCTACACCACCTCCCTTCAGTCCTACTCCACCTCCTCTTCAGTCCTACACCACCTCCCTTCAGCCCTACACTGCTTCCCTTCAACCCTACTCCACCTCCTCTACAGCCCTACTCCACCTCCTCTACAGCCCTACATCACCTCCTCTTCAGCCCTACTCCACCTCCTCTACAGCCCTACTCCACCTTCTCTACAGTCCTACTCCACCTCCCTTCAGTCCTACACCAACTCCTTTCAGTCCTACTCCACCTCCTCTACAGTCCTACTCCACCTCCCTTCAGCCCTACACCAACTCCTTTCAGTCCTACTCCACCTCCCTTCAGTCCTACACCACCTCCTCTACAGTCCTACTCCACCTCCCTTCAGCCCTACTCCACCTCCTCTACAGCCCTACTCCACCTCCTCTACAGCCCTACACCACCTCCCTTCAACCCTTCTCCACCTCCTCTAAAGCCCTACACCACCTCATCTTCAGCCCTACTCCACCTCTACAGCCCTACACCACCTCCCTTCAACCCTACACCACCTCCCTTCAACCCTTCTCCACCTCCTCTAAAGCCCTACACCACCTCCCTTCAGCCCTACACCACCTCCCTTCAACCCTACTCCACCTCCCTTCAACCCTACCCCACCCCACCTCCTCTTCAGTCCTACTGCACCTCCTCTACAGCACTACTCCACCTCCAATACAGCCCTACACCACCTCCCTTCAACCCTACACCACCTCCCTTCAACCCTTCTCCACCTCCTCTAAAGCCCTACACCACCTCCCTTCAGCCCTACACCACCTCCCTTCAACCCTACTCCACCTCCTCTACAGCCCTACTCCACCTCCTCTACAGCCCTACACCACCTCCCTTCAACCCTTCTCCACCTCCTCTAAAGCCCTACACCACCTCATCTTCAGCCCTACTCCACCTCCTCTACAGCACTACACCACCTCCCTTCAGCCCTACTCCACCTCCCTTCAACCCTACTCCACCTCCCTTCAACCCTACCCCACCTCCTCTTCAGTCCTACTGCACCTCCTCTACAGCACTACTCCACCTCCCTTCAACCCTACACCACCTCCCTTCAACCCTTCTCCACCTCCTCTAAAGCCCTACTCCACCTCCCTTCAGTCCTACACCACCTCCCTTCAGCCCTAAACCCACCTCCCTTCAGTCCTACTCCACCTCCTCTACAGTCCTACACCACCTCTCTTCAGCTCTACTCCACCTCCCTTCAGCCCTACTCCACCTCCTCTTCAGTCCTACACCACCTCCTATACAGTATTACTCCACCTCCTCTACAGTCCTACTCCACCTCCTCTACAGCCCTACTCCACCTCCTCTACAGCCCTACACCACCTCAGTCGATGTAATTCGACTTCCTGGTGCGAGACATTTCTTTCTTGCTAAACCAGTTTCCTCTGTCCACATTCACGTGACAGCCATTGCTGATATTTTAAAGTCCTTCTTTAAAACACCACCTCCTCTCATTAATGTACCATCTATGACACCTCCTCTGTTACCTCCAGTGTCCTCCTGCGAGGACCTCCCTCTGGTGAGTAACACACCATCTCTTTTCCAGTGATACACAGTTTCCTCTCCGTTCTTTTCATCCCTCACTTTTTCCCCCACTTCTTCCTGCCGATACGTTTCCACTTTAGTAGGAACTGACGCTTGTTTCTCCTAACGCTACCATCCATAGCGCCTCCTCTCAGGGCTTCAGCACATTGTTTCTTCATGCAACACATCCTTTTGACACAATACCTCCTTCCTTCAGTCTCATTAACTGTCGAGCCGCTCCTCAGTTAAAATCACCTTAGTCAACAGAAAGCGCAACGCACCATCTGTAGCATCATGACTTAGTTGTAAAGTCTGCAGAGCATGTGTGAACAATAGAGTGGTTGTTTACTACGAGGGACCACAGCAGCAGTCCTTCATTAATGCACCACCTCCTCTCCTTCATCAGTTACCCACAGTCTCTCACTGTAACCAGCTCCTGCTGTACACACACGCACCTCCTCCTCCTCCTGTTACTCCTGCTGCCATTCAGAGCAGACAAAGAGCAGCTTCTCTAGCGCAGATCCAGCTGTTGTCCACCATGTAAACACGCGCGCACGCACACACACACACACACACACACACACACACACACAGTGTCACCTACGTTCACTGAACACTGATCCCAGAGCAGCTGGTAGTTTACAGCTGTGGTTTAACGGGGTGACAGATGAGACCTTCAGACACACACGGTGCTGGTAGAGGTGGTGGTGGTGGATGTGACCGACAGTCCGCTGCTCCTCAGCCCGGGCAGCAGGCGGCATGCCTCGGCTGTGAATCTGCTGACAGCGCCGTTTGTACCTGCGGGAGAAAAAACCTCCGACAAACCGGGTTTCTCGGTCAAAACGGCCGAGAACGCGCCCCGGTGCCCGGTGCTACAGCAACGGGAAAAACAACCCGGGACCCCGCTGATCGTTACCTTCATAATTCCTGCCGTTTCCTCCGGTTCTCCAAGCCCCGCGTGACGCGTCTTTTCTCGGCTCCGGTTAAAAATCCTCTCCGGGCTTTTAGTGTATTGATCGCTCCCTCGGTGCTGCTGCTGCGTGCGTGCGTGCGTGCGTGCGCGGCGGTGATGCGCGCGCACGCGTGGCAGTGCGTGATGTCCACTGCAGGTAAAAATGCAAAGCGCTGAAAGGTGGAAGATCACACACACACACACACACCCTGCTTCACAGAAACACGCGTGCATGCACCGTGCACGCGTGTTTCTGTGTAGCAGAGTGTGCGTGTGTGTGTGTGTATGTGCGTGCGTGTGTGCGTGTGTGAGTGTGGTGCCCGCAGGTAGCTGTGCAGCAGCTTAATGGAGCTTTACTACACAGTGAAAGCAATGACGACTTAACGTCTCTCTACCATCCTCCCTCTCTCCCTCTCTCGTGGAGGCAATAAGGAAAGAGAGGGTGATGATAAAGGAAGTGTGTGTGTGTGTGTGTGTGTGTGTGTGTGCGAGTGTGTGGACGGGGGCGGGGCACCAGGAAGGAAAAAGGAAGGAAGTGAGAGAGAGTGCTCCACCTTCAGAGGGAGGAGTCTGTGTGATGAGGGGGGGTATTCAGCGTAATAGGCTGACATCAGCGACTGTGTTGTGTGTGTGTGTGTGTGTGTGTGTGTGTATGCAGGGCTGTAGCCGGGATTTTAGAAACACTAAGGTCAGGAGTCCAGATTTCCCCTTTTATTTATAGATTTCGTGGTTTTTCACTGAGTTCAACTTTATTACAACATGTTCACGAACACGTGCATATGTACAGTGTTTGGCAAAGGTATGAAGCGCCTGTGAAAAGCTGAGGATGCTTTCAGATTTCGACTCCTGGGCTCAGAGCTCCCGCTGCCGTTCCTCTGCAGAACAGTCCTTGTGGTCGGAGGCCCCCCACCTCTGACCAGGCGGCTCTGAGCTGATGGAGCTGCTGGACATCTTGTGGTTTCAGAGCGACGTCGGCGCGATGTGTGTCTCGTCTGCCTGCTGTTCCTGCTCCTCGGCCTCGCCTGTTTCTTCAGCTCGGACAGCACATCTGGAAACGCCCGTCTGCCTGTGAGAGACCCTGCTGATGCAGGATGAGCACTATGTGTCCGGTTGCCATGGTGTCGGACCTGTAGATGAAACTCCTTCAGCAGCCTCACCTTTTCCTTCTGTCTGTCCCCCCCAGGTTAATTCCCCTACACAGCTTTGGCTCAGCCTACGTATGATGTTGTTGTTCATTAGCACCTGTTTGGTGTAACTGTTGAATCGTGCACTGGGCCGTGCGCCTACACGCTCCCTCACTTTTTATATTGGACAGTGGTCTGTTACGTTGCAGCAGGAAAATATCTCACTTTTCAAAAGGAATGTTTGGAAATCTAAACCCATTTCATTTCCTCCGACACACTGATGCAGAAAATATAAAGTACCCGTCTAAGACAAATGTTTTTGTGAAGTGCCTGAAACTTTTGCACAGTGCCGTATGTACAGTACGTACAGTACGTACAGTATGGTTGCGTGTGTACATGCATGTGTATGTGTGCAGAGCTTGTTTCCACATGTCATCACTCCGATGAACAGTTAAACCAGTCACAGGTACAGAAAACAATCTCCGAGTAAAACATCTAAAATATCCACAAACCGACACGTGTGCTACAACATGTACACGTCTTCCATCACTATCAAATGTAAGTCCCAGCAGGCTGTATATTCTGTATATAGACATGTATACATGCATATACTGTACAGAAGCTGCTACTTCTGGTATATAAACTATAACATCACTCAATATATGCTCCAGCACTCTTTGTATTATTGTATTGGATTGATGGATGGATGGAACTGATGGATGGATGGAATGGATGGACGGATGGATGGATGATGGGATGGAAGGATGGATGGATGATGGGATGGATGGATGGATGGATTGAACAGACGAATTGATGGATTGATGGACGGACGGATGGATGGACGAACATGATGGATGGAAGGATAGCTGGATGGATGGACGGATGGATGGATGGATGATGGGATCGATGGGACGGATGGGACAGACATTGGATGGATGGATGGATGGATGGACGGATGGGTGGACAGACGAACAAGATGGATGGGACAGGTGGATGGATGGATGGATGGGACGGGTGGATGGATGGGGGACATCTCCTCCGATGTAATCTGTCAATTGATCAATAGATCTAATAGTGAAGAAGTGAGGAGCACAGGAGCATCAGTCTCCTGTCTCGGTGAAAGACACCTGATTTAAAATCACAATCACAACTCAGAGTCTTC
>NW_024402284.1:0-10000 GCF_016859285.1 Xiphias gladius
TCCTTTAACAAGGACTCAACATGAAGTTCTGTTCACCCACAAGTCATCTTTTCTATGTTTGTTGCAGCGATGAACGTGACCCCCATGAAGGAGGTCTTCATGGTCTTACTGATCTGGGTTAGGGTTAGAGAGGGACTGCTGTCAAGACGTATAAATTATGTGTAAAGCCTGGTTGTGTTCAAGCAGCTAAAACTATCTGGTCCAGAGTCAGGAAGGTTCGTGGTTCAAAGAAACGCCAGCGTCTCGATCTCCTCCATCAGAGACGGAGACCGGACGAAACGTTTCTTTTACGACAGACTGAAAACTCAAAGTTTGAGGCGAACAGAGAGAAACGTTCCTCCGTCAGCAGATGAGTGTGAAAACAAACTCGCCCAGTGAAGCACAGTGAGCAACAACCCCAGTTTTCAGACTGGATTTAACTCGTGCGGCAGCAACAGATGTTCGATTTACACTGGGACCCCCAGGTTTTCTGTTTCAAACCCAAACAGCTGGATGATGATCATGGACGCTGACTGAAAGCTCTCACCCTGCTAGCAGCTCCTCACGTCTCCAAAAACGTCAGAGTGAATTTTCCAGTAGACATTAGTTCGAGAACTCGACCACATATCTGGACTCGAAGCGGTTCACTTCACGGCTGAAAAACGGAAGCGGGCTAAGAACCCGAAGCAGGAGGAAACAGGAAAGAACAATCAGCTGACTGGAGTCCGAATCGGAGCGATCCACATCAGCTGAGTCAGACTGCAGAGACTGAAGCTGCTGACGGACCAGATTCACTTCAGACCTCTACATTTTACTGAAAGACCCCGAGTCTCCACCAGAGCTGTGATCACAGAGGAGACCCCAACCGCCGGAGCAGCTTCTGATCACATCTACCTTCAATGGGAAATCTATCAATCCCAATAATCAGATCAGAGTCCAGTAAAAAGACCGGAGCAGAGCAGAGGTTAGACAGATCCTCCACACTGCAGACACAGTTTGCTCAGTGATGTGCTGACTCTGAAGAAAGGATGCTTCCTCTCCTCCCTCCCATCTTCCTCTACGCTCTGGGGTTTTTCATCCCCCTCTTCTTCTTCTGTGGTTTCGTCTATCTCTCACTCATGTCCTCTGTTCCTCTCCTGTCGTCCTCTTCTCATCCTTCATCTCCTTACCTCTCTCTGAACTCCGCTCTGTTCCTCTCTCCTCCATTCTGCCCTCTTTTCCTTTCCTTGCTTCCTCTTTTTCCTATCCCTCTGTCCTCTTCCTCCGCCTTCCCTCCTTCCCCTCCGTCTAGATTCGTCTGTTCTGTCCTCCACCTCTCAGGTGATTTCAGGCCTGTCTCTCTGTCTGTCAAACGCACAGTTACACACACTGTTTAATTTATAACCGACCATAATGTAGCTGTGAGCAGATATGAGGACGTTTAACTTTTCCTATGAAGACATATTTTATATTATTCCATCCTGTGTTTTATTGTGTTGTCGTTCATCATCTGTTCATCCAGCAGCCTCCACTGACGAGTGTCCACAGGAGGAGTTGGAGCCGGTAACAGAGACGTTAGGAAACACTGGGATCTGGTCACAGCTGCGTCAGAGTCTGTTATGAACCAGTTTTTACGTCTTTATATCCTGATTATACAGATAAATATGGGGACTTACAGACTTAAGTGTTGTCAGGTTTTGCTTTAATTTCTGACTGTGTCTCTAAATGAACACGGTTGTTAGAGTGAAGAGGACCAGAGAGGACCGGATTGAGTCGGGGGGGGGGGGGGGTTCGGGGTCACCTGCGGCTCAGGCAAGACCCGCATCCTTTTCTTGTGGTGACAGTCGGGGGGTCCAGGTTCAGCCCGGAGGCTCAGTGGTTATTAAATCCACGAGACCTGAAACAAAACCTTTTACATTTTTTGATTCATCGTTCAGTTTAAAGAGATTCAGTTACTGTGAGACACAACGGGGGGAAACCGAAAATCTCCGACACTGGAGAATCTGGAAAGTTCACCTTGTTTTCAGCTTTTGCTTGGAATTTGGTAGAACGGTTGATCGATTATCAGAAAACTGACTAACTCTTTTAGCTCGAATATTTTTTCTCCCAGCTGGTCACCTGTGTTCTGACCTTAACAATCTCTGGGTTAAATGTGAGCGATAATTTCAATCCCCATTCGGCTCTCTCTCTATTGTCTCTGTCATTAACACCAAAGTCCACAGTGTTTTCCTGGAAACTTCTTGGGCATTATTAGAAAATTATGCATAAACGAAAGTGTTGTGAAAAACGTGTTATGTAGTGAAGTTGTCTACATTTCTAATCCGTGCAGACGTTCAGATTTGTGGGGCCTCAGTTCTGCTGTAGCTACAGACTTCCATGGTCTTTCCTGGTGGAGAGGGGCTGCTGGTTTCTCCTGCTCCTTTGTGCTAAGCTTGGCTACACACATCCCGGAGATCAACCTGAGACCCCTCCTCTCGCCCTGGTTTTAGGTGGCAGACTCCGATTACCTCTGCCAAGGAGGTTGAGGTCCTGCCCATGTCTTTTTGTTGAGTTTTTTATTTGTCAGCAGGATTTAGAAGAACGTACTGAGCCGAGTTGCACCGAACTTGGAGGAGCGATGGGACCTGGGCCAGGGAGGAACCTGTTACATTTTGGGGCGATTTGGCCTTGTTGGAGGTCTCGTCGGGGGTCTCGCTGAGAATGGGATCCAGGTGCTGTGAACAGAGCCGGTGCAGTTCTGACTCTTCTCTGCTGTGTTCTTTCTTTGTTCAGTTGTTTTCGCCGTGGACTCTCTTCCTCCTTACGTTCCTGTGTGAGTTTCTGTCTGCTGGTTTCTCTCCCAGTGTTGGCTGTTTCACTGTGTGTACATGTGTTCACTAATCTGTCAGCTGCTGCAGCGCTGGATAAATATTAACCTGAGGACAACACCTTCCTCCTCTGACCCTCACACACTCAAACACACTCTCTCTGTTTGGTTTCTGTCACTGCTCCGCTCCATTTGACCAACATGTTTTCCCTCTTCGACCCTGATGTTTCCCTTAAATTCCCCTTTGACTGGCTTCGGAACAACAATCGCGCCACGTTTGTTTATTGTACCTGCATTATTCCGTCAAATGGACATATTCCACATCTGCTGCATCGGTTTAGGGACATGTCCCATAATTTAGCTTGAAGATATGAGGTCTTTGGAAACTTTAAGACCTACACTAAGAGGCTAGATTCAGTTCAGCGGTGAACAACTCTACACCCTGAAGTTTGTAGTTTGCTTTCCAGATTCATGTGAAAACCAGATGTTCTCACTCAGCCTCATAAGGGTCACTGGAAGGTTCAGGCAGGTGAGCGTCACCTGCAAGTTCACCTGTGCGTGTTAGCTCGACTTCAAACTTTGAAGGACCCCGCCAGTGTTTTGACGGGTTTCAGCTCCTTGACTGAAATTCATGTTCGTTTTTGTCAGCGATTGTCAAATGCAGTTGCAAGCTTTGATATCTTCCGCTGTAAATTCTTCTGGTCCAGTCTGCCTCTGCTTTCCAGTCAGTTCTGTACAGTTTGAAAGTCTCTGACCAGACTCCATAAACTGAATTTAGACAGGCTGAAAGACGCAAAATGCTCCTTTGAGTCCGAACACTGACTAAACGAAGAAGTAAACACAGGCTGTAGTAACGACACGTGAGCGACCAGTGACCACTAGTCGATATTTTCGCCGCTCCCCTCTGGTCATTTTCGAATCCGTTTATCTGACCAGGAAATTGACTGGCTAGACAAAAGAGGACAGCTCTTCATCCTCAACACCAACTCTTCCTCACACACGAGGTGATATTCCTCCTCTTTAATAAGAAATGAAACAAATCTTTCTCCTTGAAATATCAGCGACGCCTCGGCTCCTCAGTGGTTCACGGCGTCATTTCCTCGTATAACACGACCTGCCTAGTAAACCACTTCGTATACTTTTAGTTTAAATCTCAGCACAATGCACCTTTAAGTCCGTAGCAAGTCTTCTATAAAACCCCGTCTACTAGAAATTACAGTTACATATAGTTCGTATGCAACAGCAAACACATTTCAAATGAAATGTGATTGTGATCACGTTTTCTATTCATGTCATGAGTGAACATTTTTGTTAATGAACGAATCAGTCAAATGTTTCACAGACGACGTGTTTGTTTTCCTCCAAAACGTCTGATCCTGCAGCTCAACATCCACCTGCGGCGACTCCAGCGTCATTAAACTGGTTCATGGTTCTGTTCAGACTCTCACGGGACCTGGTTCAGGTTCGGGAAAGATCCTGGTCTGGTCTAAGACAGAGTTCACAGTGACTTCACACACAACCTGTTTATTTACACTGAACCGAAACCACCATCTCTCCCAAACCTGAACCAAAGAGCTGCTGTTGTCCAAACCCCGGACAGGACTCAGGATTTGGACCTGGTCTCTGGTCTGACAGTCCTCCATCCTCCCTGACCCCTTACTGGAGACTCAGCTGCCATTGATGCCCCCACAGCGTAACTGGAAACAGTTTGGTAGTTCATGAATGTGATTTCCCGCGGGCAGGGTTGGTTTTACGGCAGCGGTGATTAATACTGAACCACGGCAACACCCACCCATTAAAACACCACTGACACCACCTGCTCAGCTACCTACTCTCTGCAGTGAACCGTCCTACTCCACCTCCCTTCAGCCCTACTCCACCTCCTCTACAGCCCTACTCCACCTCCTCTACAGTCTTACTCCACTTCCCTTCAGCCCTACACCACCTCCCTTCAGCCCTACTCCAACTCCCTTCAGCCCTACACCACCTCCTCTTCAGCCCTACTCCACCTCCTCTTCAGTCCTAGACCACCTCCCTTCAGCGCTACACCAACTCCTCTTAAGCCCTACTCCACCTCCTCTACAGTCTTACTCCACCTCCCTTCAGCCCTACACCACCTCCCTTCAGCCCTACTCCAACTCCTCTACAGCCGTACTCCACCTCCTCTACAGCCGTACACCACCTCTGTTCAGCTCTACTCCACCTCCCTTCAGCCCTACTCCACCTCCTCTTCACTCCTACAGCACCTCTCTTCAGCCCTACACCAACATTCTTCAGTCCTGCTCCACCTCCTCTACAGCCCTACTCCACCTCCTCTACAGTCTTACTCCACCTCCCTTCAGCCCTACACCACCTCCCTTCAGTCCTACACCACCTCCCTTCAGCCCTACTCCACCTCCTCTACGGCCCTACACCACCTCCTCTACAGCCCTACACCACCTCCCTTCAGCCCTACTCCAACTCCTCTACAGCCGTACTCCACCTCCTCTACAGTCCTACTCCACCTCCTCTTCAGTCCTGCTCCACCTCCTCTACAGCCCTACTCCACCTCCTCTACAGTCTTACTCCACCTCCCTTCAGCCCTACACCACCTCCCTTCAGCCCTACTCCAACTCCTCTACAGCCGTACTCCACCTCCTCTACAGCCGTACACCACCTCTCTTCAGCTCTACTCCACCTCCCTTCAGCCCTACTCCACCTCCTCTTCACTCCTACACCACCTCTCTTCAGCCCTACACCAACATTCTTCAGTCCTGCTCCACCTCCTCTACAGCCCTACTCCACCTCCTCTACAGTCTTACTCCACCTCCCTTCAACCCTACTCCACCTCCCTTCAGTCCTACACCACCTCCCTTCAGCCCTACTCCACCTCCTCTACGGCCCTACACCACCTCCTCTACAGCCCTACACCACCTCCCTTCAGCCCTACTCCAACTCCTCTACAGCCGTACTCCACCTCCTCTACAGTCCTACTCCACCTCCTCTTCAGTCCTACACCACCTCCTCTTCAGTCCTGCTCCACCTCCTCTACAGCCCTACTCCACCTCCTCTACAGTCTTACTCCACCTCCCTTCAGCCCTACACCACCTCCCTTCAGCCCTACACCAACTCCTCTACAGCCCGTACTCCACCTCCTCTACAGCCGTGCCACCTCTCTTCAGCTCTACTCCACCTCCCTTCAGCCCTACTCCACCTCCTCTTCACTCCTACACCACCTCTCTTCAGCCCTACACCAACATTCTTCAGTCCTGCTCCACCTCCTCTACAGCCCTACTCCACCTCCTCTACAGTCTTACTCCACCTCCCTTCAGCCCTACACCACCTCCCTTCAGTCCTACACCACCTCCCTTCAGCCCTACTCCACCTCCTCTACGGCCCTACACCACCTCCTCTACAGCCCTACACCACCTCCCTTCAGCCCTACTCCAACTCCTCTACAGCCGTACTCCACCTCCTCTACAGTCTTAGTCCACCTCCCTTCAGCCCTACACCACCTCCCTTCAGCCCTACTCCAACTCCTCTACAGCCCTACTCCACCTCCTCTACAGTCTTACTCCACTTCCCTTCAGCCCTACACCACCTCCCTTCAGCCCTACTCCAACTCCCTTCAGCCCTACACCACCTCCTCTTCAGCCCTACTCCACCTCCTCTTCAGTCCTAGACCACCTCCCTTCAGCGCTACACCAACTCCTCTTAAGCCCTACTCCACCTCCTCTACAGTCTTACTCCACCTCCCTTCAGCCCTACACCACCTCCCTTCAGCCCTACTCCAACTCCTCTACAGCCGTACTCCACCTCCTCTACAGCCGTACACCACCTCTCTTCAGCCCTACTCCACCTCCTCTTCAGCCCTACTCCACCTCCTCTTCACTCCTACACCACCTCTCTTCAGCCCTACACCAACATTCTTCAGTCCTGCTCCACCTCCTCTACAGCCCTACTCCACCTCCTCTACAGTCTTACTCCACCTCCCTTCAGCCCTACACCACCTCCCTTCAGTCCTACACCACCTCCCTTCAGCCCTACTCCACCTCCTCTACGGCCCTACACCACCTCCTCTACAGCCCTACACCACCTCCCTTCAGCCCTACTCCAACTCCTCTACAGCCGTACTCCACCTCCTCTACAGTCTTAGTCCACCTCCCTTCAGTCCTACACCACCTCCCTTCAGCCCTACTCCACCTCCTCTTCAGCCCTACTCCACCTCCTCTTCACTCCTACACCACCTCTCTTCAGCCCTACACCAACATCCTTCAGTCCTGCTCCACCTCCTCTACAGCCCTACTCCACCTCCTCTACAGTCTTACTCCACCTCCCTTCAGCCCTACACCCCCTCCTCTACAGTATTATACCACCCCCCTTCAGCCCTACTCCACCTCCCTTCAGCCCTACACCACCTCCTCTTCAGCCCTACTCCACCTCCTCTTCAGTCCTAGACCACCTCCCTTCAGCGCTACACCAACTCCTCTTAAGCCCTACACCACCTCCTCTTCAGTCCCACACCACCTCCTCTTCAGCCCTACTCCACCTCCTCTTCACTCCTACACCACCTCCTCTTCAGTCCCACACCACCTCCTCTACAGCCCTACTCCACATCCTCTACAGTCTTACTCCACCTCCCTTCAGCCCTACACCACCTCCCTTCAGTCCTACACCACCTCCCTTCAGCGCTACACCAACTCCTCTTCAGCCCTACTCCACCTCCTCTTCAGTCCTACACCACCTCCTCTTCCCTCCTACACCACCTCTCTTCAGCCCTACACCAACATCCTTCAGTCCTGCTCCACCTCCTCTACTGCCCTACTCCACCTCCTCTACAGTCTTACTCCACCTCCCTTCAGCCCTACACCACCTCCCTTCAGCCCTACTCCACCTCCTCTACAGCCCTACACCACCTCCCTTCAGCCCTACACCAACTCCCTTCAACCCTACTCCACCTCCTCTACAGTCTTACTCCACCTCCTCTACAGTCTTACTCCACCTCCCTTCAGCCCTAAACCCACCTCCCTTCAGCCCTACACCACTTCCCTGCAGCCCTACACCAACTCCTTTCAGTCCTACTCCAGCCTCCTCTACAGTCCTACTCCACCTCCCTTCAGTCCTTCTCCACCTCCTCTACAGTCCTACTCCCCCTCCCTTCAGCCCTACACCACCTCCTCTTCAGCCCTACACTGCCTCCCTTCAACCCTACTCCACCTCCTCTTCAGCCCTACACTGCCTCCCTTCAGCCCTACACCACCTCCTCTTCAGCCCTACACTGCCTCCCTTCAACCCTACTCCACCTCCTCTACAGCCCTACATCACCTCCCTTCAACCCTTCTCCACCTCCTCTAAAGCCCTACACCACCTCCTCTTCAGCCCTACTCCACCTCCTCTACAGCCCTACTCCACCTCCTCTACAGCCCTACATCACCTCCCTTCAACCCTTCTCCACCTCCTCTAAAGCCCTACACCACCTCCTCTTCAGCCCTACTCCACCTCCTCTACAGTCCTACTCCACCTCCCTTCAGTCTTACACCACCTCCTATACAGTATTACACCACCTCCCTTCAGCCCTACACCACCTCCTCTACAGCCCTACTCCACCTCCCTTCAGTCCTACACCACCTCCCTTCAGTCCTACTCCACCTCCTCTTCAGTCCTACACCCCCTCCTCTACAGTATTATGCCACCTCCCTTCAGCCCTACTCCACCTCCCTTCAGCCCTACACCACCTCCCTTCAGTCCTACTCCACCTCCTCTACAGTCCTACACCACCAGCTCTCTTCAGCTCTACTCCACCTCCCTTCAGCCCTACTCCACCTCCTCTTCAGTCCTACACCACCTCCTATACAGTATTACACCACCTCCCTTCAGCCCTACACCACCTCCTCTACAGCCCTACTCCACCTCCCTTCAGTCCTACACCACCTCCTCTTCAGCCCTACTCCACCTCCTCCTCAGTCCTACACCACCTCCCTTCAGCCCTAAACCCACCTCCCTTCAGTCCTACTCCACCTCCTCTACGGCCCTACACCACCTCCTCTACAGCCCTACACCACCTCCCTTCAGCCCTACACCAACTCCCTTCAACCCTACTCCACCTCCTCTACAGCCCTACTCCACCTCCTCTACAGTCTTACTCCACCTCCCTTCAGCCCTAAACCCACCTCCCTTCAGCCCTACACCCAATCCCTTCAGTCCTACTCCACCTCTTCTAGAGCCCTACTCCACCTCCCTTCAGTCCTACACCAACTCCTTTCAGTCCTACTCCACCTCCTCCACAGTCCTACTCCACCTCCCTTCAGTCCTTCTCCACCTCCTCTACAGTCCTACTCCCCCTCCCTTCAGTCCTACACCACCTCCTCTACAGCCCTACACCACCTCCTCTACAGTCCTACTCCACCTCCTCCACCTCACTTCAGCCCTACTCCACCTCCTCTACAGCCCTACACCACCTCCCTTCAACCCTTCTCCACCTCCTCTTCAGCCCTACACCAACTCCTTTCAGTCCTACTCCACCTCCTCTACAGTCCTACTTCACCTCCCTTCAGTCCTACACCACCTCCCTTCAGTCCTACACCACCTCCCCTACAGCCCTACTCCACCTCCTCTACAGTCCTACTCCACCTCCCTTCAGTCCTACACCACCTCCCTTCAGCCCTACACTGCTTCCCTTCAACCCTACTCCACCTCCTCTACAGTCCTACTCCACCTCCCTTCAGTCCTACACTGCCTCCCTTCAACCCTACTCCACCTCCTCTACAGCCCTACATCACCTCCCTTCAACCCTTCTCCACCTCCTCTAAAGCCCTACACCACCTCCTCTTCAGCCCTACTCCACCTCCTCTACAGCCCTACTACACCTTCTCTACAGTCCTACTCCACCTCCCTTCAGTCCTACACCAACTCCTTTCAGTCCTACTCCACCTCCTCTACAGTCCTACTCCACCTCCCTTCAGCCCTACACCAACTCCTTTCAGTCCTACTCCACCTTCCTTCAGTCCTACACCACCTCCTCTACAGTCCTACACCACCTCCCCACAGTCCCACTCCACCTCCCTCAGTCCTACACCACCTCCCTTCAGCCCTACACCAACTCCTTCAGTCCTACTCCACCTCCTCTACAGTCCTACTCCACCTCCCTTCAGCCCTACTCCACCTCCTCTACAGTCCTACTCCACCTCCCTTCAGTCCTACACCACCTCCCTTCAGCCCTACACCACCTCCTTTCAGTCCTACTCCACCTCCTCTACA
>NW_024402285.1:0-5000 GCF_016859285.1 Xiphias gladius
GAACTTCCTGCACTTCCAGAAGGTCAAAGGACAATAAAAAAAGGTCAATTATTTAATCTGACAAAACTTAAGGTCCACTTACTAGTTTTTTCTGAAACATTTAACGGTATTATGCGGGTTAAATGACTTGAACGTTCATGCTTGATCTTAAACCGACAACGGACGAGAATTCCTGAAGGCGCTGTGGATGAAATCAAAACCCCAGATCCATCTCCGTGATAACTGAACAACCTCCGTATGCTGAGGAAGACCATGTGATATGGCTGAAAGCTCTGGAAACCACTAGTAGGTGGACCTTCGGTTGAAACTGCTTTGTCAAACTACCGTTTCCACGATGGGAAATGACCTTCGTTGCTTAATAATTTAATTTTTTCAGCTAAATATTTCAATCCACTTCCTGCCAAAAGTTAGTTTCGTTTGTAGTTTTGTTTTCCGATGAACAACGTGAGACGGTGAAAATATCGTAGATGTTGATTTAAAGGTCAAACTAAATGTTTAGAGAAACTTCAAAATGACATTAACTGCTATTTCTTTTGGAGCAGACGTTCATGTTGACTGAACAGGAAGTGGAAATTGATGATGTGGGAAAATACGACTAGCTGCTGTGTCTCTGTGTGTGTGTGTTCAGAGGAAGTCGTGATGTTGACTCATCAAACTGAAGAGCAGATTTACAGCAGAAAACAGGGAAACGCAGGGGGAGGGTCTTCACTCTTAGAGCTCTGACATCAGGACTGGTCTGAGCCAATGAGCAGCCAGCTCTGCAGAACGTCCTGCGAGTTAAACGGCGTGGAGACTGTGTGTCGGCATTGATCCTGTACATTGGTTGAGCTCGCCCTGCTCGTTTCCATCGACCGGAGTCTGAGACGGATCAAGGGAGCGACCTCGACACTGAACCCCGCTCAGATTGTCCCGGGAAAGTGATGTCACTCTGCATCATCGGCCAGTCATCAGGACATCATCCTGTAAATCTCACTCAGGTGACTGACGGCGGGTCAGTCGCTACTTTAATGGCTTCGCTGTCTTTATTTATGTTCTCACAGAGAAATGACTCAGAGTCAGTGTTTTTAGTATCATCAGGCTGTAAAACCGCAGCATGTTATGAATAATGACCAACAGGTAGAAACAGGCGGAAAGGGAGTCTGTAGAGAAACACTGATGAAGTACGACGACCACACGAACGACAGACTGCAGCTTTACCTGCTTCGGACCGATTATGAGGGAAATCCTGCGCTCGCCTGCTGACGTGTTGCCACGGTTACAGCGGGATTTACGTAAACATACACGTCGTTCATGCAGAATACTTATTATGAGATCACTTCCTGAACAGCTTATGATCAGCCGACGGATTATTATGAATATTAGTTTCTGAACTGATGCTAAATCCCAGACCTACTGACATGAAATCCGGGGTTTGGTGCGTTTGCTTTCAGAACCACTGAGCCGGAGTTCGTTCGGAACCAGACTGAGCTAACGATGTTGACGACAGGTCTTCAGACACGGATGTGAGTTTTGTATTTTCGGTGACCCACCGCTCAGCTCTCTCTTGACGGCGTGCAGCTCGGCTGGGCAGCTGTTGCTAACGGTGATGGTGGGCGTGGCCATCCCTCTGCTGCCGCCGTACACGTCCAGCATGGTCTCCGACACCGGCAGCTGGAACGCACCAACAAGACAGAGAAACTGACCAATCAGAGCGAGTCAGACACAAGCCAGAGCATCCTGTGCTGCGAGTGGCGGCAGGATGACCCCCCTAACTCTCTGCTTCAGATAAACACTGAAGTCACCAGGCTAACACTCACACACACACACACTGACACACTCACACACTCACACACTGACACACTGACACACTCACACACACACACACACACACACACACACACACACTGACACACTCACACACTGACACACTGACACACTCACACACACACACACTGACACACTGACACACTCACACACTCACACACACACACTGACACACTCACACACTCACACACACTCACTCACTCTCAGTCCCTCAACCGGTTGTCTAGTCTTCATTTTCACAAACATCTGACCGCAGATATAAATTTACAACCAGAAAACGACTCTTATTTTCATTTGGTCAAAGTCCTTCAGAGCAAATTTAAAGACTCTGATCTCTGCTTAAAAATCTCTTTTTCGTATGTCGTGTTAAACGATTTAACAACGTGAATTTCTTTGGTTTTTATGTGTTTTTTTATATTTATCAGACAAAACGAGCCACGTGATGAACCATTTGCTGAGACTGATGCCGGTCGTGACAGGGGGTAAAAAACGTCAGACTAACGTCAGCGTCCGCTGACCCGCAGCTGCCTGGTCCTACACACTCTCAGATCATAAGTCGCGCCAGCGTCCCGTTGCAGCTAAATTTGAGGGCCCCACAGTCCTCCCGCATGCTCACGGTGTTTCCCTTCAGTAGTGAAATGTCTGAAAACTGAAGCGATGGTGAAATGATCTCACGCCTGATGAGCTGTGAAGGGAAGTTATTGTTTAGAAATAACTATGGCAGACCCCTCCACATTACACATAGGGGATGATCCGGTTTCAGAAAACCTGTTTAAATTCACATACAGATTCACATTGTAACTCTAAAACTGCAGCTTTATGTTTAAGTTGAGCCTTTGACCCTGTGAGCTGCACTCAACCATTTATTTCTCATAAATGATCAGAGCTGCATTAATTCCCTCATTGGTTTTGTCTCTCTGTTTGCGTGAAGCACTTTCTTGTATTCACTGCTGG
This sequence comes from Xiphias gladius, assembly GCF_016859285.1. Classification (NCBI taxonomy): domain Eukaryota; kingdom Metazoa; phylum Chordata; class Actinopteri; order Istiophoriformes; family Xiphiidae; genus Xiphias; species Xiphias gladius. The sequence goes on from NW_024402285.1 coordinate 2,758, forward strand.
AACTGTGGTATTTACATAAAATATAGTGTGTTTTTTTTAGAATGATGATTTATCTGGCCCTGATTGGACTGAACCAGCTCTGATCCGATCTGAAGTCAGCTCACGTTCCTCCCGAAAGTCTGGAATCTGCTGATCGGACGGGAAACCACGTGAGATGATAACAGCTGCCTCCTGCTCGCATCGCACACAGAGATAACTCCAACAGAAACATTCACCCTGGGCCGCTTTTCCCCTCAACACGTTCCCTCTAGAACTGGACTTTCAGGAACACTTCCGAAAAAGCCACACTGCTCTACAAAGCCACGGCGCGGTAACAACACGTCAGCCAAAGCTGAGACCAGAATCCGACATTTGCTCTAACAGATCCATTTGTAGACTGTCCGCTACATTTTCAAGGAAAACATCATGTTAAAAAACGGCCTTTACTACGAGCCACAGCCAAAACTGGCTTAAGTTAAATTTACTGATTTTCAAGATCTTGGTATTTAGTGTGTTTTCACAAATAAATACAACAGTAGCTAAAGTCAGTCACGGCGGAAGTTAAGCTACTTTCAAATCACATATTTAAATGTATCGAACTGTAAATTGATTCATTATATTGATTTTCAGGTAATGACTAACATAAAAAGTTTCTCCTGCACGTTGTGAGTTTCGTCTAAAACAAATAAATAAAATGAAGACGTTAGACCCTCAGCCTGAAAACCTTAAGCCCTCATTTCCCTCAGCTTCAGCTTGTGGTAGTTCCTGCTCTCTGTGTCTGTGGGGCAGGAGTTCTGTTCCCTTTGTGTGGACCAGCAGTCCGCAGTCAGACTGAGGAGCAACAAAACTTAATGCACGCAGTTTCCTATTTCATATTCCTATTGACAGGACTGGAAACCTTTGGCTACCTGGAACATCAGAGTACAGTCACATGTCTAAAACACGGGCGGGTTTACAAACGGAGGGTCTGTGAACCACCAGGACAGCCCTGTGAGTATTTCCATGTCGGGCTGCACGGCATTTATCTGACAGCTGCGGTTAGCGGTTCGTTATAAAACCTACGATCCGTTTATAAAACACGATGCTCTGTCACAGATTTAACTCTCCAACAACTTGTTGTGTGTAAATGCATCTATAATAAATAATAATCCAGTAACATATAAACAATACAACACTGACAGGAGCCATTTTCTGCTCAGTGACTACTTTTACTTTTCATACTACAAGTACATTTTGCTGATAATACTATAATACTGTACTTTCCCTGGCTAAGGGATCCAATTTCTTCCTCCGCCACTTTTCTTTTCTATTTTGCCACATAGTTTAACAATTAAACAGAAAAAGCTAATTTCCTGGACCGGCATCCTGACCAGTCTGCAGTCCAGAGCTGGTCAGAGGTCAGAGGTCACAGCAACATTCAAACTCTAGAACTGACCTGAAACAACAGGACAAACTCCACATTTTACCTCTGATTTAATCCTCCTCTTCTCATGGTCTGGTAGTAAAACTAAAATCCTCATCTTTTCTGATGTGACACAAACATGCACACACACATAAACACATATACACACTACCACACACACACACACACACACACACACACTGTCGGGCTGAGAAGCTTCTCTTCCTCTTTCTGTTTGAACGACTGTTGAAAAATGGGGAAACGTCTCTTTAAGAAAGAAACAAAAAACCCTCCCAGTGAGCCTCATTATCTGCCTGACACACACACAGACACACACACACACACACACATACAGACAAACACACACACACACACTCCACCCACAGCTGCTACAGCAGAAACAAGAAGTCTGGAAAACTGAACTGATGTTCTGGTTTGATAGTTTTGTACGTCTCCATTGTCAACTTGGATTAGAAAACAAGCCAGCACAGACCTGCTTCTGGAGGCGTCTTTCATCCACCTTTAAACCAGCTTTAATCCAGTTTTAAACCCTTTTTAATCCACCCTTAATCCACCTTTAAACCAGTTTAAACCATCTTTAAATCCATCTTTAAACCAGTTTTAATCTGGTTTTAATCCACTTTAAACCATCTTTAATCCGGTTTGAAACCAGTTTTAATCCAGTTTTAATCCCTCTTTAAATCGGCTTTAAACTCACAATATGTAATCTTCTGCCACTAGGGATCTCTCATTCAAAACAATAATAAAAGACTGAGTTTGGTGACGTTGCGAAGTAGCTTGGGATCAAGATCAGCTTCTCCCGGTTATGATTCCTCGGTCAGTGTCAATCATTCAAGAGGTT
>NW_024402286.1:0-5000 GCF_016859285.1 Xiphias gladius
CATTTGTATGCATCACTTCCTGTTGACACGGATGTACTGTACGGGTATGTATATTTGTGTATAGATTACTTCCTGCTTGCCGTCTACTGGCTGTAGTTTGGGGGCGGGGCCCAGCTGGGGGGAGTGGCTTGGGGATGGTCCAGCTGGCTCCTGATTGGCTGCCTTGCCGGTCACAGTGGTCTGTGTGGTGGAGAGATATTGACGCACCTGCTGCCTCTGAGCCTGCTGAATGTGATACCTGGTGGGATTCTCCAGGTGAGTCTGCACCTGAAGAACACACAGAGACAGCTTTTATTTCATTCAGCACAGGTGCATTATGGGAAACGTAGGAGCAAAAGTCCTGTTTTATTCCGTCTCTCAACACTGACGACCACCATCATCATTTTCTGTTTTTTATTTACCACATCAAATCGTTTCTGGCCCGAAACACACGGTTATGAAAACTGTCAGACTTTACAACAGATTATTTTACATTCTTGTTTAATTGATGTTTTTTCTGGATTATTAATAAATCTGAATGAACATTGTTTTTTTTGTTAATTTTTTTATGAAGTTGGATGTTTTAATGTACACAGGTATAATGACGATTAAGTTGTACTGATTTTTACTTTTCTTTTCATATCTTCTCTTTTTTGGTTTCTGCTTATTTTATTTCATTTCCGTTTCTTTCTGTTGTTTTCTGCTTCTGGTTGCTATTCATCTGTTTCTGTATGTGTACGTCTTTCTGCCTTTCAGTATAATTATTTAAGTTATAACAATACATAAAATTCTATTTTCTAACACCGCCTTGAGGCGCCTGAGCATTGTAGCATTATAAATAAAGTTTTCTGAAGAAACAGGAAAACTCTAAACCCTGTTCCTCCCCCTCCTCCTCCTACCTTCAGCACCTCCACAGGGACCTGAGCAGGAGGTCTGCAGGAGGAGGACGCAGACACAGAGATGGGGGAGGAGGGGTCTGTTGAGCGGAGGAGCTGCTGCTGCTGCTGCTGCGCCTCCTTCTGCTCCTCCTCCAGAGCCTGCTGACGCATCAAATCCTGACGCATCAAAACCCTGCAACAGAACAGAGGAGGAGGTGGCGGTTAGCGTCAGTGTCTCAGACTGTGACCCACCTGCAAGAGCACAGCGCCCTCTGCAGGACGGAGAGGTAGAGCTGGACAGAAATACAAAGACGAGAGATTAAAAAAACCACAGAGAGGAAAAGAAAGCGGTAAAGACTGAGACAGGATGATAAATCAAAAAAGAAATAAACCAAATACAGACAGAAGGAGAAAGAATGAAAGAAAGGAAGGGAAGAAGTGTGTGTTCTTGTGTTACCTGGATGACATGACTGACGGCAGTGAGGAGGAAGAGGAGGAAGAGGAGGAAGCTGCTGCCGATGTACTGAGGAGAGAGAGAAAGGACGACATCATCTGAGACCTGTCTGGTGACATCATCTCCCATCCCATGACATCGTGCTGTCAGAGAGGTGACATCATCTGAACACAGTAATCAGAGAGAAAGTCTGTTCCCTCTGAGCCGGACTTCCCGTCCAGGTCCACAGAAAGTCCCAGGACGGTTGGTGAAGCCCGGACATTTGGATTCTATGGGCTCAAATTAGGCTCAGAAAGAGTTTGGGCTGGTGGAGTCATGTTCAGGAATAGTTCCCAAGGTTGTGGTTGTGGGATCAGCCTTTGTAAACCTGCCAAATTAGACTAGAAAAGTTTGGTCTGCTGAATAAAACCTGGTTTCACATAGACGCTGAGAAAAACGAGTGCTTTTCTTGAACATGTGCGAACAGATACAAAGCACCAAACTTCTCCGTCCTATCACGAAGGAGCTGAGTCAAACTGACCAATCAGTGGGCAGATTTTCGAGATGGACGACAGCGCGGGCTCTTCTGTGACCCAGGTGGCTTTGCACACACAGCACATCAAATGTTTACCATCCTTTTCTGCAGCATCATTAAATATTAGAGTTATTGTGTTTTCCATAAACAATATATTTAGATATAGCTTCAAAATTCCTACTTGTCACTTGAGGGTCACACACAGCGTTGGAGCTGCTAAACTTTTCTACACCGGCACAAACTTCCTCAGGCAGTTTAATTTCACAGGTTTACGAAGCCTGATTCACAACCACAACCTTGGGAACTATTCCTGAGGTCAGAGGCCAGAGGCGTGTGAGTTACCTGATGCTGATTGGCTGACTCTTGATCTGGTAGAAGGTGTCGCAGCCTGAAGGCAGCAAACTGTCGACCTCGATGTCAGCCACGATCCCAGACTCCACCCTGACGGACAGAGAGAGAACCAATCAGACGCCTCGGAGAGACACGAGTTTCAAAGATTCGGAGACTTCGCCGTCAGAGCGACAGGTCACGTCTGTCTCTGCACTGCTGTTACACAAAGAGGAGAATAATAAATTAAATAAAAGTTAATGAAAACTGAAAAAACCAATAAGAGGATCTGGAAAGGCACAAGTTTAAAAACTGTTCTGTACCAAAAAAAAAATAATGATGACGATCCTGACTCGGTATTTTCTACTACATATCCACATTAAACAGATGGATGATGCTGGTCTGCATCTCTGAGGCTGAGAGACACTGACCGGCGTCGTCCATCACAACTGCTGAACAACACCACACAGCAAACTGAGCGGCTACCAAAACCTCAGCAGACCACCATCCGAATCATGGAAACCAGCACCGGAGCCAGAAAAATATGAATATAATCTCAGAAAGAAAACTCTGAAAAAAAAAAAATCTCCAAAAAACATTACGTAACCCCTGTCGCGAGACACTGAGACAGGGACACATGCGTCGAGTCCAAAATACAGAACCAACAGAAATAAATGAGATCAAAGTTTAGGAAGAAGCTCGTCCAGGATTTATGACCCTGCTGATGATGACAAAGGTTCTTTCCTGTTGCTGGGGACAGAAACTGCTGGACGGACGGATAACAGACATCCAGCTGTCTTTACTGGACCCCTCTTGGTTCCCTGCCAGGGTGGTAAACGTTCGAATACCCGACCGCACAGACTGTTTACAGTAATATGTGCAACATAAGAAATCAACATATGCTGTATGGAGCTTTGACCTGAGCGTCCATGTTATGATGCAACAGGATGACTTTCCTCACTCTTCAGTCCTTAGAATTCTGGTCTCATAAAACCAGTTTGTCCCGTGACTACCACTGTTTTCCATTTCTATGTCCTGGCCACACAAATGTGAATACATGTGATTTAGGGCTGCACCTAACGGTTATTTTCATTATCAATTGATCTGATGATTATTTTCGCGATGAATCAATTAATTGATCGTTTCCACACAGCCCAACATCATCTCGTCGATACCTGGTTTTGTGAGGCCAACAGTCCAAAAATGTTCAGTTTACGCTCATGTATGACAAAGCAAAGGATCACATCCTCACATTTCAGAAGCTGGAACCATTGAATAGTTGAAAGAGTTGAAATGGTTTTTTATTTTTTGACCATCAACTAATCGATCAATCTGCTACTAAACATTTAAGGTCGGGTCAGAGAAAAACGCTGAGGCCCTTAAAGGCTGTTTTGAATTGAACGTATTGGACGCTCTTGTTGAACCAGGCTCAGCTATTAAACAGGAAGTGGGTGTTATACTGTATATCAGCTTCTGTGTGGGTAAAGAGACCCCCGCCAAGGGAATTTGACTTTCCCTAATAATGTACCGTGGTTAATGAAGGCGTTAAAAAGAATCTTAAACATAAAGAAAGGTGGTTTTGTTGCAGGACCCTGGATGAAAGGAAAGAGGTTGATGAAGAGGTAGAGAGGACAGTGTGAGACGGGAAGGATGAGGTTCAGCCTGTAGAGGAATCCCAACTATGTCAGGGACAAAGACCAGCACAGGCCCAGAATCCATCCTTATAGAGACTATCAGAGACGACACTCAACCATTAAAGAAGTCCGTCCTTCGCCCTGAGATTCAGGAATCTAAACACTGCAAATGGATCAAGGTGGATGAAGCTGAAGGGCCGGATGGAAGGACTTTAAGATACTGTGCCAAGACAATTCATCTCTCCTCAGACTCGGGGGTTTTCCTGAAGATCAGGAGACCTACATACTTCCAGCCTGGAGCATCAACATCTCTAGTGATGAAAACTATTAGATGAGAAATGGCGGCTGTAACTGGACCAGTTCTCCATCCCTGCAGTCCGTGTCTAAACCTGGGTTGACGATGCACAGTTATTTATTCTGAACTCTGCACAGGAACACACACATTACTTTTTGCTGGATTCTCACCTCGAATACAACGCAGGCTCACGCGCCAGTAAACAAGCTTGCACCTTACTTCAGCTCACCAGATGGATTATCAGCTCCCGCGCTAACCGCGGGATCGTCTCATTCCTCCTTTAGTTTTCATCTTGTTTACATCAAGGGGAAGATAAAAACCGTCATGTTGTAACATCTGCTGACCGCAGCGGCATTTTGGCTCTTCTCAGTCGGTCAGATCAGTCACATGGACCCACGATGCAGGGACATGCGGATCCAGAACTGAAGAACTGATCGTCTCACAGTCTTCCCGCAGTCAGTCGTGGCAGAAGCGTTGACATGGTGCAGACCCACAGATCCTGTTTGAACCGAGACCGGTTCAGGTTGACAGAGAGCCTGCGTAGAGAATCATAAATGCACTCGCACTTTTGACTTCTGACTCCAGCTGTGGACCGGCCACTGTTTCACACCCATCAGCCACAATATTTAAAAGCGGTGAGTGGTTGTAACGTTGCGGCTGATCGGTGCAGATCCGGGCTCGTTTCAACTCTTTCTATCTGTATTTGTTAGTTTACTTTCGTGCGTGTACATGACTGTCGTTTGCCTTAAATTTCCTCTGAAGGGATGAAGAGGCTATTTTTAGTTGAACTGAAGAATGTAGCTTTGATGTAAATACAGTAAAGCAAACTGAAATAGAGGAGAAAAAAAAAAAAAAAATTCACTGCAGCTCCTCTAATGTCCACCAGATGCTGCTGTGATCAAACTGCAAAAACAACTCC
>NW_024402287.1:0-8000 GCF_016859285.1 Xiphias gladius
TTTACCAGGAGCTGAATTATCTGCAGAGGTCTCCTCCTCCTCCTCTCCAGAAAAAACCTGACCCGGTGATTCAATCCGGTATAAACCCTGAATAAAGCAGTTCCACGTCGAAATCGTCCTGGAGGGGCCGCGAACCGAGCTGCCGCTAACATTTGCTTAACTTGTGTCTCTGATAACTTCAGGTCCAGACGTTCAATGAATAAAAACTTTCATCTGGTTAAAATATGTAGTTAAGAACGACCAAGGTCTAAAAAGTTTATCGTAAAAATGCGGCTTAAAACTGGATAAAGAGTCCATTTTACTTCTCGCACACAACCACAACGCTGACGCGTGCGAGAAGGGGACCCGACGCCATTACCGGCAACCACATGAAACGGACCGTTACTTGATGAAAATTGTGGATTTCTGCAGGTTGGAAAATTGCTGTTAACATTTGGGATAATAAAACTACACAACTCAACAAATTATAAAACATAGGTGTAGTCGTTTTTAGACAATCTATTGCAGAAAAGCTACATATTATATCTTTAAACCAGTTTTAAACCAGCTTTCGACCAGCGGTTCCCGGCCGGTCTGGTCCTCAGACATCACACATCAGGTCGTAGTCCTCAGATCTTAACATGTCAGTGGCGTTAAACACTTCAGGAGCAGAGTTTCAATTTGAGACTTTTCTTAATACGACAAAGAATGGCCAACGATTATTTACTAACTTCATCACAGCTTCTGCCAAATGGGTAAATGTAACGTAATTAAGTTCCTCGCTTTATTGACATTTCTGTCAGAACTTCCCAGCTGGATATAACAATAATTAATAGGAATCAGTGGTGGAAAGTAACTCAGTACATTTACTCAAGTACTGTACTTTAGGACAATTTTTGGGTACTTTTTTTTTTTAGGAGTTTTTCCATTTCCGGCTCCTTTATTACTTCTACTCCACTACATTTATTTGACAGCTTTAGTTACTAGTTACTCGTAAGCTGCAGATTTTACACAATGGACGATAAAACACAACACATTGTGGTTTCCGAGCTTTTCGGCTTCTGACGTCTCACAAACAGCAGTGTGTCGTCAGGTCACGTTTCCGATGTCGATGAGATGTTAACAGCTTCACCAAACGGGGATTTTTCCCTCCAAACGTCTCACATGGGTTCATTTCAACAAATGTTCAAATGATCCATTATCTCAGCAAAAATCAAAGGTCAGAGGAAAATACACAAACAGATCAGTGAACCAGAGCTGTGTTTCTTCCTCCCATGAATCATCTGACGACCCCTCAGGTTTAGCTGTGACCCTGTGCATTAAACTGTATATGACGTAGTTCAACCAGCTCCACCTCCAGCAGCTAAAACATGCTGCTACACCCTGATGCGTCAGTGTTAATCTAATGATGTTCCATGTTTCCCCTGTGTTTCCCGTATGTTACCCTTGTGTTTTCTTTGTGTTTCCTGTGTGTTACCCGTGTTTCCTGTGTGTTTCCCTTGTGTTTCCCGTGTGTTTTCCTGTGTGTTTCCCATGTTTCCCGTGTTTCCTGAGTGTTACCCGTGTTCTCTGTATGTTTCCCGTGTGTTTCCTGTGTGTTTCCCATGTTTCCGTGTTTCCCGAGTGTTTCCCGTATGTTTCCCTTGTGTTTCCTGTGTGTTACCCGTGTTTCCTGTGTGTTTCCCTTGTGTTTCCCGTGTGTTTCCTGTGTGTTTCCCATGTTTCCCGTGTTTCCTGAGTGTTTCCCGTATGTTTCCCTTGTGTTTCCTGTGTGTTACCCGTGTTCTCTGTATGTTTCCCTTGTGTTTCCTGTGTGTTTCCCATGTTTCCCGAGTGTTTCCCGTATGTTTCCCTTGTGTTTCCTGTGTGTTACCCGTGTTTCCTGTGTGTTTCCCTTGTGTTTCCCTTGTGTTTCCCGTGTGTTTCCTGTGTGTTTCCCGTGTTTCCCGTGTGTTTCCTGTGTGTTACACGTGTTTTCTGTGTTTCCCGTGTGTTTCCCGTGTGTTTCCCGTATGTTTCCTGTGTGTTTCCCATGTTCCCCGTGTTTCCCGTGTGTTTCCCTTGTGTTTTCTGTGTGTTTCCCATGTTCCCCGTGTTTCCCGGGTGTTTCCTGTGTTTCTCCCGTATGTTTCCTGTGTGTTTCCCATGTTTCCCGTGTGTTTCCCATGTTTCCCGTGTGTTTCCTGTGTGTTACACGTGTTTTCTGTGTTTCCCGTGTGTTTCCGTGTGTTTCCCGTATGTTTCCTGTGTGTTTCCCATGTTCCCCGTGTTTCCTGTGTGTTTCCTGTGTGTTACACGTGTTTTCTGTGTTTCCCGTGTGTTTCCCTTGTGTTTTCTGTGTTTCCCGTGTGTTTCCTGTATGTTTCCCTCGTGTTCTCTGTATGTTTCCTATGTGTTTCCTGTGTGTTTCCCTTGTGTTTTATTCGTTTCCCATGTGTTTCCCGTGTGTTTCCCTTGTGTTTTCTGTGTTTCCCGTGTGTTTCCTGTATGTTTCCCTCGTGTTCTCTGTATGTTTCCTATGTGTTTCCCGTGTGTTTCCCTTGTGTTTTATTCGTTTCCCATGTGTTTCCCGTGTTATACGTGTGTTTCCCGTATGTTTCCCGTGTGTTTCCCTTGTGTTTTCTGTGTTTCCTGTGTGTTTCCCGTGTGTTACCCATGTTTTCTGTGTGTTTCCCATGTTTCCTGTGTGTTTCCCATGTTTCCCGTTTCCTGTGTGTTATACGCGTTTTCTGTTTTCCCTCGTGTTCTCTGTATGTTTCCTATGTGTTTCCCGTGTGTTTCCTGTATGTTTCTCTTGTGTTTCCTGTGTTTCTTGTGCGTTCCGTGTTTCCCATGTTTCCTGTGCATTCCCTGTGCTTCCTGTGTGTTACCTATGTCTTTTCTATATGTTTCCCTTGTGTTTCCCGTATGTTTCCTGTGTGTTTCCCGTGTGTTACATGTGTTTCCCGTGTGTTTCCCGTGTGTTTTCTGTGTTTCCCGTATGTTTCCCATGTTTCCTGTGCATTCCCTGTGCTTCCTGTGTGTTACCTATGTCTTTTCTATATGTTTCCCTTGTGTTTCCCGTATGTTTCCTGTGTGTTTCCCATGTTCCCCGTGTTTCCCATGTGTTTCCCGTGTGTTACACGTGTTTCCCGTGTGTTTCCCGTGTGTTTCCCTTGTGTTTTCTGTTATTCCCGTGTGTTTCCTGTATGTTTCCCTCGTGTTCTCTGTATGTTTCCCGTGTTTCCCGTGTGTTTCCCCTGTGTTTTCTGTGTTTCCTGTGGTTTTCCCGTGTGTTTCCCTTGTGTTTTCTGTGTTTCCCGTGTGTTTCCTGTATGTTTCCCTCATGTTCTCTGTATGTTTCCTATGTGTTTCCCGTGTGTTTCCCTTGTGTTTTATTTGTTTCCCATGTGTTTCCTGTGTGTTATACGTGTGTTTCCCGTGTGTTTCCCGTATGTTTCCCGTGTTTCCCGTGTGTTTCCCTTGTGTTTTCTGTGTTTCCTGTGTGTTTCCCGTGTGTTACCCATGTTTTCTGTGTGTTTCCCATGTTTTCTGTGTGTTTCCCATGTTTCCTGTGTGTTTCCCATGTTTCCCGTTTCCTGTGTGTTATACGCGTTTTCTGTTTTCCCTCGTGTTCTCTGTATGTTTCCTATGTGTTTCCCGTGTGTTTCCTGTATGTTTCTCTTGTGTTTCCTGTGTTTCTTGTGCGTTCCGTGTTTCCCATGTTTCCTGTGCATTCCCTGTGCTTCCTGTGTGTTACCTATGTCTTTTCTATATGTTTCCCTTGTGTTTCCCGTGTTTTCTGTGTTTCCTGTGTGTTTCCCATGTATTTCCCTTGTGTTTCCTGTATGTTTCCCTCGTGTCTCTGTATGTTTCTTATGTGATTCCCGTGTGTTTCCCTTGTGTTTTCTGTGTTTCCCGTGTGTTTCCCTTGTTTTTTGTGTTTCCCGTGTGTTTCCCGTGTGTTTCCCGTGTGTTTCATGTGTTTTTTGTGTTTCCCGTGTATTTCCCTTGTTTTTTGTGTTTCCCATGTGTTTCCCGTGTGTTACACGTGTTTTCTGTGTTTCCCTTGTGTTTCCCATGTTTCCTGTGCGTTCCATGTATTTCCCTTGTGTTTCCTGTATGTTTCCCTCGTGTCTCTGTATGTTTCTTATGTGATTCCCGTGTGTTTCCCTTGTGTTTCCCGTGTGTTTCCCTTGTTTTTTGTGTTTCCCGTGTGTTTCCCGTGTGTTTCATGTGTTTTTTGTGTTTCCCGTGTATTTCCCTTGTTTTTTGTGTTTCCCGTGTGTTTCCCGTGTTTCCGTGTGTTTCCCTTGTTTTTTGTGTTCCTGTGTGTGTTTCCCGTGTGTTTCATGTGTTTTTTGTGTTTCCCGTGTATTTCCCTTGTTTTTTGTGTTTCCCGTGTGTTTCCCGTGTGTTACATGTGTTTCCCGTATGTTTCCCGTGTGTTTCCCATGTGTTTCCCGTGTGTTTTCTGTGTTTCCCGTATGTTTCCCGTGTGTTTCCTGTGTGTTACCTATGTCTTTTCTATATGTTTCCCTTGTGTTTCCTGTGTGTTAGCCGTGTTTTCTGTGTTTCCTGTGTTTCCCATGTGTTTCCTATGTGTTTCCCATCTGTTTCCCGTGTGTTTCACGTGTGTTTCACGTGTGTTTCACGTGTTTTCTGTGTTTCCCCTGTGTTTCCCATGTTTCCTGTGCGTTCCATGTGTTTCCCGTGTGTTTCCTGTGTTTCTCCCATGTGTTTCCCCTGTGTTTCCCGTGTGTTTCCCGTGTTTCTCCCATGTGTTTCCCGTGTTTTCTGTATGTTTCCCTTGTGTTGTCTGTGTTTTTTCCGTGTTTCCTGTGTGTTACCGATGTGTTTTCCGTATTTTTCCTGTGTATTTCCCACGTGTTTCCCATATGTTTCCCACGTGTTTACCTCTTGTATCCTGTATGTTTCCCTTGTGTTTCCTGTTTGTTTCTTTTGTGTTTCCCATGTTTCCTGTGTGTTTCCCCTGTGTTACCTATGTCTTTTCTATATGTTTCCCTTGTGTTTCCTTTGTGTTACCCGTGTTTTCTGTTTCCCTTTAGTTTCCTGTGTGTTACCCGTGTGTTTCCTGTGTGTTACCCGTGTTTTCTGTGTTTCCCCTGTGTTTCTTGTGCATTCCGTGTTTCCCATGTTTCCTGTATGTTTCCTGTGTGTTTCCCATGTGTTTCCCTTGTGTTTCCTGTTTGTTTCTTTTGTGTTTCCCGTGTTTCATGTGTGTTACCTATGTCTTTTCTTTGTTTCCCTTGTTTCCTGTGCGTTTCCCTTGTGTTGCCTCTATGTTTCCCTTGTGTTGCCTGTGTTTCTCGTGCGTTCCCTGTGTGTTACCCATGTCTTTTCTGTATGTTTCCCTTGTATTTCCTGTGTGTTACCCGTGTTTTCTGTGTTTCACTTTAGTTTCCTGTGTGTTTCCCGCGTGTTTCCTGTGTGTTACCCGTGTTTTCTGTGTTTCCCGTGTGTTTCCCGTGTGTTTCCCGTGTGTTACACGTGTTTTCTGTGTTTCCCTTGTGTTTCTTGTGCGTTCCGTGTTTCCCATGTTTCCTGTGCGTTCCATGTGTGTTTCCTTTGTTTCCCGTGTTTCCTGTATGTTTCATGTGTGTTACCTATGTCTTTTCTTTATGTTTCCCTTGTGTTTTCTGTATGTTTCCTGTGTGTTTCCCATGTGTTTCCCGTTTGTTTCTTTTGTGTTTCCCGTGTTTCCTGTGCGTTTCCCTTGTGTTGCCTGTGTTTCTCGTGTGTTTCCCTTGTTTTTTGTGTTTCCCGTGTGTTACATGTGTTTTTTGTTTCCCATGTGTTTCCCGTGTGTTTCCCATGTGTTTCCCATGTGTTTCCCGTGTGTTTTCTGTGTTTCCTGTGTGTTTCCTGTGTGTTACCTATGTCTTTTCTATATGTTTCCCTTGTGTTTCCTGTGTGTGAGCCGTGTTTTCTGTGTTTCCCGTGTGTTTCCCGTGTGTTTCCCGTGTGTTACACGTGTTTTCTGTGTTTCCCTTGTGTTTCTTGTGCGTTCCGTGTTTCCCATGTTTCCTGTGCGTTCCATGTGTGTTTCCTTTGTTTCCCGTGTTTCCTGTATGTTTCATGTGTGTTACCTATGTCTTTTCTTTATGTTTCCCTTGTGTTTTCTGTATGTTTCCTGTGTGTTTCCCATGTGTTTCCCGTTTGTTTCTTTTGTGTTTCCCGTGTTTCCTGTGCGTTTCCCTTGTGTTGCCTGTGTTTCTCGTGTGTTTCCCTTGTTTTTTGTGTTTCCCGTGTGTTACATGTGTTTTTTGTGTTTCCCATGTGTTTCCCGTGTGTTTCCCATGTGTTTCCCATGTGTTTCCCGTGTGTTTTCTGTGTTTCCTGTGTGTTTCCCTTGTGTTTCCCGTGTGTTTTCTGTGTTTCCCGTATGTTTCCTGTGCATTCCCTGTGTTTCCTGTGTGTTACCTATGTCTTTTCTATATGTTTCCCTTGTGTTTCCTGTGTGTGAGCCGTGTTTTCTGTGTTTCCCGTATGTTTCCCATGTGTAACCTATGTGTTTCCTGTATGTTTCCCATGTGTTTCCCGTGTTTTCTGTGTTTTCTGTGTTTCCCTTGTGTTTCTTGTGCGTTCCGTGTTTCCCATGTTTCCTGTTTGTTTCTTTTGTGTTTCCCGTGTTTCATGTGTGTTACCTATGTCTTTTCTTTGTTTCCCTTGTTTCCTGTGCGTTTCCCTTGTGTTGCCTCTATGTTTCCCTTGTGTTGCCTGTGTTTCTCGTGCGTTCCCTGTGTGTTACCCATGTTCCGTTTTCGTTCCCCGTGACTTTCCTGTGTTACCCATGTCTTTTCTGTATGTTTCCCTTGTATTTCCTGTGTGTTACCCGTGTTTTCTGTGTTTCCCTTTAGTTTCCTGTGTGTTTCCCGTGTGTTTCCTGTATATATTTCCCTTGTGTATCTCGTGCATTTTCCTGTGTGTTTCCTGTGCGTTTTCCGTGTTTCCCATGCGTTTCCTGTGCGTTTCCTGTGTTTTACGTGTTACCTGTGCGTTACCTGTGTGTTTCCCATGTATTTCCCTGTGTGTTACCTGTGTGTTTTCTGTGTTTTACGTGTTACCTGTGCATGTTTGTTGTGTATTTCCTGTACGTTTCCCGTGTGATTTTTTGTTTTCCTGTGTTTCCCATGTGTTTCCCGTGTTTTCTTGTGTGTTACCGTGTTTGTGAGCTGAAGTCCAGAGTCGATCAGTGTCAGAAATTCGTCGTTCAGGCTTGACTCCAGACTGATGATGTCATCAATGACCGTCTCTTCCATCTGAATGAACCAATCAGAGATCAGATGGTTGTAAACGTTGACTTTCTCATGCGTGTAGGTTATGGCATCTGGATTTAGCAACACGCTGTGTGTTCCTGTGTCAGGATTCTAGGTTTGACTTTTGCGTCTGAACAGTGAATCCACCCGTCAACACTGAAGCTTTTGTTAGATTTAATGAAACAGTCACAGACGCATGAGGTGTTGTATGTTTTCATACAGAAATCAGAAGAGTGTAAACGCACTGATTCTGTTCGGCTGCAGGTAACTACTGCAACAGAAAAACTGTTTGAGTCAGATGAACTGGAAACTTTGTGTGTGTGTGTGTGTGTGTGTGTGTGTGTGTGTGTGTGTGTGTGTTGCAGCTCTGACTCAGATCCTCTCTAAGAGCTGACTCAGCAGACTGTGATTCAAACAGGAAGAACACTGCTGAGTTCACTGAAAACTGGTAAACTGCTCCTTTAAATGTGACCTGACAGCAGGTCTGTGCACAAGGAGGCCTCATACCAGAACCACTGACAGCGTCCGAGGCGTCAGTCCCGTTGCTGGGCCTACCAACGTAAACAACGGTAACCAACAATAACCAACAACTCCAACACCTCAGTGCATGATGGGAAATGCCGTGCTGCTCGGACCTAACAGCTGATTGGTTCAGATAATGGATGGTTTAAAAGAAGCACTTTGATATTGTGAGTCTTACTTTGTTTTTGCTGTTACCAGAGTAAATGTGTGTTTGATGGCATTGGTGGAAGAATCACTACA
>NW_024402288.1:0-27873 GCF_016859285.1 Xiphias gladius
CCCAGCAGCTCCGCCGACACTCATTTCACACGGTAAGTGAAAAGCCTCCAAACGCTGCTTTATTCACATACACTGTCTTCTTAAAAATCCATATTGTATGTAGCATTTTGTAACCTTGGGATTATTCCAGGCCAAAAAATGAAGTTATCCTGCCTCTTAGAATATATTCTCATCAGATTCTGGTAGAAATCATTGGCTACCAGGGTTGATTTATGTGATTTGTTAAAACGGTGACCCCAAGTTTTGAAAAAGGTGTTACAAGAGGAAATGTTTGAATACCACTGCCCAGATCAAATCAGTTGACTAATGTGTGACTCTCTCTCTCTTTTCAAGGGACAGGAATTATTACGTGTGGCGGAGGAAGATATCCAAGCAAGCCTTGGAAATTCTTTTTCACCTTGGCTTTGGTAAAGCACTAAGAGTCAAACAGGAGACGTCCCACCTCTCTGACAAACTGCTTGAGTTATTTGCAGCAGAGGTGAGAAGAAGGTGAACTGCTCGCTGCCTCTAATCAGGGCCAGACTCTTTCACACAACAAAAGGAGCCTGCGGCTGAGCCAGAAACATGTGAATCTCATTTTGAGAAATGGCTGACATTGTCACTCATATAATGTGGAGATGCACAACAGCCCTGTATCAGTCACCTGACAGCCAAGGATGTCTGGACAGTGATTGCCAAGAAAGTTGGTGTTCAGATGAGGAGATGGAAGTCCAGGACTGTGAGGAGGCTGACATTGCTGAAATTGTGTGCGTTATATCAACGAGTCAGAGTTCAAGCGCTCTGCCAGCTCTGTAGAGCAGTGCCAGCCCGAGAGGACCTTTCTCGCCCGTGTTTCTCGGGAAGCTGGTGGAGCACATAGCCAGCATACAGGGACATCAATATGTGACGTGGACTTTGTGGAATGTTGACACGTCTTAAAGAGAGGATTCGGGAGAATTAAGTTCCACTCTCCCACAGACTGTTGGAAAGGTCCATCCCGTCTACAAGAAGCTTTGTCGGTTGTTTGATCTCCAAAGCTGCTGCAGGCTGCCATGGTGTCCAGGGATGGGGCTTTGAGGAAGCTGTTGCCAAGATTTTAAAAGCGCATCGAAGAAGTCACAGAAAAAAACCAGAAGCTTTGCAAAAGAAAGTGAGGAAGTTTTTTCATAAAAGGACCAGCAAACTTTCTCCAGCATGTGAGGTACTTAGCGTATCAGTATCTCACCGTGAAATCACCGACAGGAAGAATCCAGTGACGCCCTACCCTTCGAGGAAGCAGAGCGCCCGCCATCATCAGGATGTTCTCTTCCGTGGCCAGGACTCTGAGGAAGCCTTTCACCTCCTGCCAGCGGTGGATCACTGGATGACTAGAACGCAAATATCTCTTGACCCCAGTCTTGATTGTTTTTGTATTAATCTTGAAAATGAAAAGCCAAATTAAAAATCATCGGATCATTTTTCAAGATTAATACACTCTAGAAAGAATGTGTTTGATAAAAGTACCAGAAAGATTAGTTTGACAAAGTAGAGCTTAAGCTTCCGCTCTACTTTGTCAAACAAGTCTGATTGTGCTAAGAGCTTTTCTAACGACGAATGAAAAGAACACATCTCTTTTAAGAGTGAGGGCAACACGGTGGCTCTTTTGTTGCCTCACAGGAAGGCGGCTGAGGGTTTGGTTTACTCAGCCCTTTCTGTGAAGAGTTTGCATGTTCTCCCCGTGTTGGCGTGGGTTTACTCCGGGTGCTCGGTTTCCTCCCACATTCAAAACATGCAGCTAAAACTCTAAATGTCCCACACATCTGCAACTGATTCTTCATGTGGACTGGAAATAAATTTAGCTAAAAATTAAAAAGGACACATGGTTGTGACATCTCTTTTACATCATTTACTGTCAGAATTAGAACAGTATTCAAAGTACAGATGGATGACGAATGAATGGAAAACCCAACATGAAGCGTCTTGGTTAGATGTAGTTCAACCTTGAGCCTCCAAAAGCAGCTTCATTGCTTCATTGCTATGGAGGCATCTGCATTTGTTAGGATTTGCACTCATTTATTCAGGTTTTCCTTCAATTTCTCACCCATCTGTAGTTTCTCTAGAAGCTTTGCAAAGTTGAAGGTAAAAGCAGTGGGTTAGTTTGCAGTAAATCTCATCAACCATTAGATGGTGGCAAATAGCTCATCATTGTTTCTGCACACTGTTCACGTTGTGACATACACAATCTGAGCACAGAGCAGTTACCGGTTTGGTGGCTGTGGATTAAAGAACATTGACTGCTATAGGTGAAGTGGTTTGGCTCAAATCTGCTGATGCAGCAGTTCAGTGTTTTAGTTTTGGCCTAAAGATGACAAGGATCCAAAATAAAAACGTTCAATGAGGCAGTATATCATGTAAAACTGTGTCTCCGAGTATTCAAGCTCAAAGCCCAGTCAAATCCAGTGTTTCTTGCTGCATCAGTTAAATCAGTCAACCGGGACCAACTCTTACCTAAACAGAGCTATCTTTTCTGCCCATCACAATGGTGTGAAAGAGTTCTGATGGGTCAGATATTCTCTGCGCTAATATCTGACAGATATTCTCTGCACGCTAATATCTGACAGTTAATTGTTCAAAGGCAACATTTGACATAAACACTTTCATTTGGACCATGAGCTTTTAAATGCATCTAGTCACAGATTTCTGTCTGGTCTGTCTGAGCGAAGGCGGGCTACAGAATGAAGGAAGAGATGGTTTGTGGTTTCTTGCACCACGCATTACCATGAGTATTAATAAACTGCGTGGTCATGTAGATTTTTTTACTGTCCCATCACAATGGTGTATGAAAGATGCCGTTGCTAAAATCTGATTGTTCTTCTTTCTAGATTCCATCAGATGAACTGGGAGAATTGAGGTGCAGCGATTTAGACGTTCCCTATTCACCAGATGACTTCGACCCAATTATCAATTTACATTTACTGGATATGACAGTTGAGTAAGTTAAAAGTCAGCAGCCAGCAACAAGTAGCACAAATTACAACTATATATGTAGATGTATATATTGGTTTAAAGGTTTGTTTTGGTCAACCATTCCTATTCTTTTCTTCCAGGCATTGGATGTTATTGGCAGCTGGACATGTAGGCGCTGCCTTGGCGATCTGCTATCTCAAATGTGTCATGAGATGGTAGATGCGGTCAGTGTCGTATTCCTGGAAGAAGTGAGACCCCAGGTTCTTAACTGGATTACCCTGAAAGGCCCCAGCAGCTCCGCCGACACTCATTTCACACGGTAAGTGAAAAGCCTCCAAACGCTGCTTTATTCACATACACTGTCTTCTTAAAAATCCATATTGTATGTAGCATTTTGTAACCTTGGGATTATTCCAGGCCAAAAAATGAAGTTATCCTGCCTCTTAGAATATATTCTCATCAGATTCTGGTAGAAATCATTGGCTACCAGGGTTGATTTATGTGATTTGTTAAAACGGTGACCCCAATTTTTTTAAAAAGGTGTTACAAGAGGGAAATGTTTGAATACCACTGCCCAGATCAAATCAGTTGACTAATGTGTGACTCTCTCTCTTTTCAAGGGACAGGAATTATTACCGTGTGTGAGAGGAAGATATCAAGCAAGCCTTGGAAATTCTTTTCTTGGCTTTGGTAAGCACTAGAGTCAAACAGGAGACGTCCCACCTCTCTGACAAACTGCTTGAGTTATTTGCAGCAGAGGTGAAGAAGGTGAACTGCTCGCTGCCTCTAATCAGAGGGCCAGACTCTTTCACACAACAAGGCCTGCGGCTGAGCCAGAAACATGTGAATCTCATTTTAGAGGAAATGGCTGACATTGTCACTCATATAATGTGGAGATGCACAACAGCCCCGTATCAGTCACCTGACAGCCAAGGATGTCTGGACAGTGATTGCCAAGAAAGTTGGTGTTCAGATGAGGAGATGGAAGTCCAGGACTGTGAGGAGGCTGACATTGCTGAAATTGTGCGTTATATCAACGAGTCAGAGTTCAGAAGCGCTCTGCCAGCTCTGTAGAGCAGTTGCAGCGAGAGAGGACCTTTCTGCCCGTGTTTCTCGGGAAGCTGGTGGAGCACATGCCAACGCCACAGGGACATCAATATGTGACGTGGACTTTGGCGGAATGTTGGCACGTCTTAAAGAGGATTGCGGGAGAATTAAGTTCCACTCTCCCACAGACTGTTGGAAAGGTCCACATCGTCTACAAGAAGCTTTGTCGGTTGTTTTGATCTCCAAAGCTGCTGCAGGCTGCCATGGTGTCCAGGGATGGGGCTTTTTGGAAGCTGTTGCCAAGATTTTAAAAGCGCATCCGAAGAAGTCCACAGAAAAAACCAGAAGCTTTGCAAGAAAGTGAGGAAGTTTTTCATAAAGGACCAGCAAACTTTCTCCAGCATGTGAGGTACTTAGCGTATCAGTATCTCACCGTGAAATCACCGACAGGAAGAATCGTTTGGCCCCTACCCTTGAGGAAGCAAGCGCCCGCCATCATCAGGATGTTCTCTTCCGTGGCCAGGACTCTGAGGAAGCCTTTCACCTCCTGCACCAGCGGTGGATCACTGGATGACTAGAACCATAAATATCTCGTGACCCCCAGTCTTGATTGTTTTGTATTAATCTTGAAAATGAAAAGCCAAATTAAAAATCATCGGATCATTTTCAAGATTAATACACTCTTAGAAAGAATGTGTTTGATAAAGTACCAGAAAGATTAGTTTGACAAAGTGAAGCTAGCTTCCGCTCTACTTTGTCAAACAAGTCTGATTTGTGCTAAAAAGAGCTTTCTAACGACGAATGAAAAGAACACATCTCTTTTAAGAGTGAGGGCAACCGCATGGCTCTTTTGTTGCCTCACAGGAAGACGGCTGAGGGTTTGGTTTACTCGGCCCTTTCTGTGAAGAGTTTGCATGTTCTCCCGTGTTGGCGTGGGTTTACTCCGGGTGCTCCGGTTTCCTCCCATTCAAAAACATGCAGCTAAAACTCTAAATGTCCCACACATCTGCAACTGATTCTTCATGTGGACTGGAAATAATTTAGCTAAAAATTAAAAAGGACACATGGTTGTGACATCTCTTTTTGCCATCATTTACTGTCAGAATTAGAACAGTATTCAAAGTACAGATGGATGACGAATGAATGGAAAACCCAACATGAAGCGTCTTGGTTAGATGTAGTTCAACCTTGAGCCTCCAAAGCAGCTTCATTGCTTCATTGCTATGGAGGCATCTGCATTTGTTAGGATTTGCACTCATTTATTCAGGTTTTCCTTCAATTTCTCACCCATCTGTAGTTTCTCTAGAAGCTTTGCAAAGTTGAAGGTAAAGCAGTGGGTTGGTTGCAGTAAATCTCATCAACCATTAGATGGTGGCAAATAGCTCATCATTGTTTCTGCACACTGTTCACGTTGTGACATACACAATCTGAGCACAGAGCAGTTACCGGTTTGGTGGCTGTGGATTAAAGAACATTGACTGCTATAGGTGAAGTAGTTTTGGCTCAAATCTGCTGATGCAGCAGTTCAGTGTTTTAGTTTTGGCCTAAAGATGACAAGGATCCAAAATAAAACGTTCAATGAGGCAGTATATCATGTAAAACTGTGTCTCCAGTATTCAAGCTCAAAGCCCAGTCAAATCCAGTGTTTCTTGCTGCATCCAACAGTTAAATCAGTCAACCGAGGACCAACTCTTACCTAAACAGAGCTATCTTTTCTGCCCATCACAATGGTGTGAAAAGAGTTCTGATGGGTCAGATATTCTCTGCGCTAATATCTGACAGATATTCTCTGCGCTAATATCTGACAGTTAATTGTTCAAAACAACATTTGACATAAACACTTTCATTTGGACCATGAGCTTTTAAATGCATCTAGTCACAGATTTCTGTCTGGTCTGTCTGAGCGAGCGGGCTACAGAATGAAGGAAGAGATGGTTTGTGGTTCGCACAGCACCACGTACCATAGTATTAATAAACTGCGTGGTCATGTAGATTTTTTACTGTCCCATCACAATGGTGTATGAAAGATGCCCGGTTGCTAAAATCTGATTGTTCTTCTTTCTAGATTCCATCAGATGAACTGGGAGAATTGAGGTGCAGCGATTTAGGCGTTCCCTGTTCACACCAGATGACTTCGACCCAATTATCAATTTACATTTACTGGATATGACAGTTGAGTAAGTTAAAAGTCAGCAGCCAGCAACAAGTAGCACAAATTACAACTATATATGTAGATGTATATATTGGTTTAAGGTTTGTTTTGGTCAACCATTCCTATTCTTTTCTTCCAGGCATTGGATGTTATTGGCAGCTGGACATGTAGACGCTGCCTTGGCGATCTGCTATCTCAAATGTGTCATGAGATGGTAGATGCGGTCAGTGTCGTATTCCTGGAAGAAGTGAGACCCCAGGTTCTTAACTGGATTACCTGAAAAGGCCCCAGCAGCTCCGCCGACACTCATTTCACAGTAAGTGAAAAGCCTCCAAACTGCTTTATTCACATACACTGTCTTCTTAAAATCCATATTGTATGTAGCATTTTGTAACCTTGGGATTATTCAGGCCAAAAATGAAGTTATCCTGCCTCTTAGAATATATTCTCATCAGATTCTGGTAGAAATCATTGGCTACCAGGGTTGATTTATGTGATTTGTTAAACGGTGACCCCAAGTTTTTGAAAAAGGTGTTACAAGAGAAATGTTTGAATACCACTGCCCAGATCAAATCAGTTGACTAATGTGTGACTCTCTCTCTCTTTTCAAGGGACAGGAATTATTACGTGTGGCGGAGGAAGATATCAAGCAAGCCTTGGAAATTCTTTTCACCTTGGCTTTGGTAAAGCACTAAGAGTCAAACAGGAGACGTCCACCTCTCTGACAAACTGCTTGAGTTATTTGCAGCAGAGGTGAAGAAGAAGGTGAACTGCTCGCTGCCTCTAATCAGAGGGCCAGACTCTTTCACACAACAAAAGGAGCCTGCGGCTGAGCCAGAAACATGTGAATCTCATTTAGAGGAAATGGCTGACATTGTCACTCATATAATGTGGAGATGCACAACAGCCCGTATCAGTCACCTGACAGCCAAGGATGTCTGGACAGTGATTGCCAAGAAAGTTGGTGTTCAGATGAGGAGATGGAAGTCCAGGACTGTGAGGAGGCTGACATTGCTGAAATTGTGTGCGTTATATCAACAAGTCAGAGTTCAGAGCGCTCTGCCAGCTCTGTAGAGCAGTTGCAGCGAGAGGACCTTTCTCGCCGTGTTTCTCGGGAAGCTGGTGGAGCACATCGCCAGCGCCACAGGGACATCAATATGTGGCGTGGACTTTGTGGGAATGTTGACACGTCTTAAAGAGGATTGCGGAGAATTAAGTTCCACTCTCCCACAGACTGTTGGAAAGGTCCACATCCCCGTCTACAAGAAGCTTTGTCGGTTGTTTTGATCTCCAAAGCTGCTGCAGGCTGCCATGGTGTCCAGGGATGGGGCTTTTGAGGAAGCTGTTGCCAAGATTTTTAAGCGCATCGAAGAAGTCCACAGAAAAACCAGAAGCTTTGCAAAGAAAGTGAGGAAGTTTTTCCATAAAGGACCAACAAACTTTCTCCAGCATGTGAGGTACTTAGCGTATCAGTATCTCACCGTGAAATCACCGACAGGAAGAATCAGGTTGGCGCCCTACCGCCGAGGAAGCAGGCGCCCGCCATCATCAGGATGTTCTCTTCGTGGCCAGGACTCTGAGGAAGCCTTTCACCTCCTGCACCAGCGGTGGATCACTGGATGACTAGAACACGCAAATATCTCGTGACCCCCAGTCTTGATTGTTTTGTATTAATCTTGAAAATGAAAAGCCAAATTAAAATCATCGGATCATTTTTCAAGATTAATACACTCTTAGAAAGAATGTGTTTGATAAAGTACCAGAAAGATTAGTTTGACAAAGTGAGCTTAAGCTTCGCTCTACTTTGTCAAACAAATCTGATTGTGCTAAAAGAGCTTTTCTAACGACGAATGAAAAGAACACATCTCTTTTTAAGAGTGAGGGCAGCAGTGGCTCTTTTGTTGCCTCACAGGAAGACGGCTGAGGTTTGGTTTACTCGGCCCTTTCTGTGAAGAGTTTGCATGTTCTCCCCGTGTTGACGTGGGTTTACTCCGGGTGCTCGGTTTCCTCCCACATTCAAAACATGCAGCTAAAACTCTAAATGTCCCACACATCTGCAACTGATTCTTCATGTGGACTGGAAATAAATTTAGCTAAAAATTAAAAAGGACACATGGTTGTGACATCTCTTTTGCCATCATTTACTGTCAGAATTAGAACAGTATTCAAAGTACAGATGGATGACGAATGAATGGAAAACCCAACATGAAGCGTCTTGGTTAGATGTAGTTCAACCTTGAGCCTCCAAAGCAGCTTCATTGCTTCCATTGCTATGGAGGCATCTGCATTTGTTAGGATTTGCACTCATTTATTCAGGTTTTTCCTTCAATTTCTCACCCATCTGTAGTTTCTCTAGAAGCTTTGCAAAGTTGAAGGTAAAGCAGTGGGTTGGTTGCAGTAAATCTCATCAACCATTAGATGGTGGCAAATAGCTCATCATTGTTTCTGCACACTGTTCACGTTGTGACATACACAATCTGAGCACAGAGCAGTTACCGGTTTGGTGGCTGTGGATTAAGAACATTGACTGCTATAGGTGAAGTAGTTTTGGCTCAAATCTGCTGATGCAGCAGTTCAGTGTTTTAGTTTTGGCCTAAAAGATGACAAGGATCCAAAATAAAAACGTTCAATGAGGCAGTATATCATGTAAAACTGTGTCTCCAGTATTCAAGCTCAAAGCCCAGTCAAATCCAGTGTTTCTTGCTGCATCCAACAGTTAAATCAGTCAACCGAGGACCAACTCTTACCTAAACAGAGCTATCTTTTCTGCCCATCACAATGGTGTGAAAAGAGTTCTGATGGGTCAGATATTCTCTCTACTGCGCTAATATCTGACAGATATTCTCTGCCGCTAATATCTGACAGTTAATTGTTCAAGCAACATTTGACATAAACACTTTCATTTGGACCATGAGCTTTTAAATGCATCTAGTCACAGATTTCTGTCTGGTCTGTCTGAGCGAAGGCGGGCTACAGAATGAAGGAAGAGATGGTTTGTGGTTTCTTTGCAGCACCACGTACCATGAGTATTAATAAACTGCGTGGTCATGTAGATTTTTTACTGTCCCATCACAATGGTGTATGAAAGATGCCGGTTGCTAAAATCTGATTGTTCTTCTTTCTAGATTCCATCAGATGAACTGGGAGGAATTGAGGTGCAGCGATTTAGGCGTTCCCCTGTTCACACCAGATGACTTGACCCAATTATCAATTTACATTTACTGGATATGACAGTTGAGTAAGTTAAAGTCAGCAGCCAGCAACAAGTAGCACAAATTACAACTATATATGTAGATGTATATATTGGTTTAAAGGTTTGTTTTGGTCAACCATTCCTATTCTTTTCTTCCAGGCATTGGATGTTATTGGCAGCTGGACATGTAGGCGCTGCCTTGGCGATCTGCTATCTCAAATGTGTCATGAGATGGTAGATGCGGTCAGTGTCGTATTCCTGGAAGAAGTGAGACCCCAGGTTCTTAACTGGATTACCCTGAAAGGCCCCAGCAGCTCCGCCGACACTCATTTCACACACGGTAAGTGAAAAAGCCTCCAAAAGCGCTGCTTTATTCACATACACTGTCTTCTTAAAATCCATATTGTATGTAGCATTTTTGTAACCTTGGGATTATTCAGGCCAAAAATGAAGTTATCCTGCCTCTTAGAATATATTCTCATCAGATTCTGGTAGAAATCATTGGCTACCAGGGGTGATTTATGTGATTTGTTAAAACGGTGACACCAAGTTTTGAAAAAGGTGTTACAAGAGGAAATGTTTGAATACCACTGCCCAGATCAAATCAGTTGACTAATGTGTGACTCTCTCTCTCTTTTCAAGGGACAGGAATTATTACCGTGTGACGGAGGAAGATATCCAAGCAAGCCTTGGAAATTCTTTTCACCTTGGCTTTGGTAAAGCGCTAAGAGTGAAACAGGTCAAGAATGACGTGAGACTCATTGAGGAAGAGTTATTTGCAGCAGAGGTGAAGAAGAAGGTGAACTGCTCGCTGCCTCTAATCAGAGGGCCAGACTCTTTCACACAACAAAAGGAGCCTGCGGCTGAGCCAGAAACATGTGAATCTCATTTTAGGAAATGGCTGACATTGTCACTCATATAATGTGGAGATGCACAACAGCCCCGTATCAGTCACCTGACAGCCAAGGATGTCTGGACAGTGATTGCCAAGAAAGTTGGTGTTCAGATGAGGAGATGGAAGTCCAGGACTGTGAGGAGGCTGACATTGCTGAAATTGTGTGCGTTATATCAGCGAGTCAGAGTTCAGGCGCTCTGCCAGCTCTGTAGAGCAGTTGCCAAAGAGAGGACCTTTCTCGCCGTGTTTCTTCGGGAAGCTGGTGGAGCACATCGCCCAGCATACAAGGGACATCAATATGTGACGTGGACTTTGACGGAATGTTGGCACGTCTTAAAGAGAGGATTGCGGGAGAATTAAGTTCCACTCTCCCACAGACTGTTGGAAAGGTCCACATCCCCGTCTACAAGAAGCTTTGTCGGTTGTTTTGATCTCCAAAGCTGCTGCAGGCTGCCATGGTGTCCAGGGATGGGGCTTTTGAGGAAGCTGTTGCCAAGATTTTAAAAGCGCATCCGAAGAAGTCCACAGAAAAAACCAGAAGCTTTGCAAAGAAAGTGAGGAAGTTTTTCAGCAAAAGGACCAGCAAACTTTCTCCAGCATGTGAGGTACTTAGCGTATCAGTATCTCACCGTGAAATCACCGACAGGAAGAATCGTTTGACGCCCTACCCTTCGAGGAAGCAGATGCGCCCCGCCATCATCAGGATGTTCTCTTCCGTGGCCAGGACTCTGAGGAAGCCTTTCACCTCCTGCACCAGCGGTGGATCACTGGATGACTAGAACACGCAAATATCTCGTGACCCCCAGTCTTGATTGTTTTGTATTAATCTTGAAAATGAAAAGCCAAATTAAAAATCATCGGATCATTTTTCAAGATTAATACACACTTAGAAAGAATGTGTTTGATAAAGTACCAGAAAGATTAGTTTGACAAAGTAGAGCTTAAGCTTCGCTCTACTTTGTCAAACAAATCTGATTGTGCTAAAAGAGCTTTTCTAACGGCAGATGAAAAGAACACATCTCTTTTTAGAGTGAGGGCAACGCAATTGGCTCTTTTGTTGCCTCACAGGAAGGCGGCTGAGGTTTGGTTTACTCGGCCCTTTCTGTGAAGAGTTTGCATGTTCTCCCGTGTTGACGTGGGTTTACTCCGGGTGCTCGGTTTCCTCCCACATTCCAAAAACATGCAGCTAAAACTCTAAATGTCCCACACATCTGCAACTGATTCTTCATGTGGACTGGAAATAAATTTAGCTAAAAATTAAAAAGGACACATGGTTGTGACATCTCTTTTGCCATCATTTACTGTCAGAATTAGAACAGTATTCAAAGTACAGATGGATGGCGAATGAATGGAAAACCCAACATGAAGCGTCTTGGTTAGATGTAGTTCAACCTTGAGCCTCCAAAGCAGCTTCATTGCTTCATTGCTATGGAGGCATCTGCATTTGTTAGGATTTGCACTCATTTATTCAGGTTTTTCCTTCAATTTCTCACCCATCTGTAGTTTCTCTAGAAGCTTTGCAAAGTTGAAGGTAAAGCAGTGGGTTGGTTGCAGTAAATCTCATCAACCATTAGATGGTGGCAAATAGCTCATCATTGTTTCTGCACACTGTTCACGTTGTGACATACACAATCTGAGCACAGAGCAGTTACGGTTTGGTGGCTGTGGATTAAGAACATTGACTGCTATAGGTGAAGTAGTTTTGGCTCAAATCTGCTGATGCAGCAGTTCAGTGTTTTAGTTTTGGCCTAAAGATGACAAGGATCCAAAATAAAAACGTTCAATGAGGCAGTATATCATGTAAAACTGTGTCTCCAGTATTCAAGCTCAAAGCCCAGTCAAATCCAGTGTTTCTTGCTGCATCCAACAGTTAAATCAGTCAACCGAGGACCAACTCTTACCTAAACAGAGCTATCTTTTCTGCCCATCACAATGGTGTGAAAAGAGTTCTGATGGGTCAGATATTCTCTGCGCTAATATCTGACAGATATTCTCTGCTGCGCTAATATCTGACAGTTAATTGTTCAAAAGGCAACATTTGACATAAACACTTTCATTTGGACCATGAGCTTTTAAATGCATCTAGTCACAGATTTCTGTCTGGTCTGTCTGAGCGAGGCGGGCTACAGAATGAAGGAAGAGATGGTTTGTGGTTCGCACAGCACCACGTACCATAGTATTAATAAACTGCGTGGTCATGTAGATTTTTTACTGTCCCATCACAATGGTGTATGAAAGATGCCGGTTGCTAAAATCTGATTGTTCTTCTTTCTAGATTCCATCAGATGAACTGGGAGAATTGAGGTGCAGCGATTTAGGCGTTCCCTGTTCACACCAGATGACTTGACCCAATTATCAATTTACATTTACTGGATATGACAGTTGAGTAAGTTAAAGTCAGCAGCCAGCAACAAGTAGCACAAATTACAACTATATATGTAGATGTATATATTGGTTTAAAGGTTTGTTTTGGTCAACCATTCCTATTCTTTTCTTCCAGGCATTGGATGTTATTGGCAGCTGGACATGTAGGCGCTGCCTTGGCCGATCTGCTATCTCAAATGTGTCATGAGATGGTAGATGCGGTCAGTGTCGTATTCCTGGAAGAAGTGAGACCCCAGGTTCTTAACTGGATTACCCTGAAAGGCCCCAGCAGCTCCGCCGACACTCATTTCACGGTAAGTGAAAAAGCCTCCAAGCTGCTTTATTCACATACACTGTCTTCTTAAAATCCATATTGTATGTAGCATTTTGTAACCTTGGGATTATTCAGGCCAAAAATGAAGTTATCCTGCCTCTTAGAATATATTCTCATCAGATTCTGGTAGAAATCATTGGCTACCAGGGTTGATTTATGTGATTTGTTAAAGCGGTGACCCCAAGTTTTGAAAAAGGTGTTACAAGAGGAAATGTTTGAATACCACTGCCCAGATCAAATCAGTTGACTAATGTGTGACTCTCTCTCTCTTTTCAAGGGACAGGAATTATTACCGTGTGGCGGAGGAAGATATCCAAAGCAAGCCTTGGAAATTCTTTTCACCTTGGCTTTGGTAAAGCACTAAGAGTCAAACAGGAGGCGTCCCACCTCTCTGACAAACTGCTTGAGTTATTTGCAGCAGAGGTGAAGAAGAAGGTGAACTGCTCGCTGCTGCCTCTAATCAGAGGGCCAGACTCTTTCACACAACAAAGGAGCCTTGGCTGAGCCAGAAACATGTGAATCTCATTTAGAGGAAATGGCTGACATTGTCACTCATATAATGTGGAGATGCACAACAGCCCGTATCAGTCACCTGACAGCAAGGATGTCTGGACAGTGATTGCCAAGAAAGTTGGTGTTCAGATGAGGAGATGGAAGTCCAGGACTGTGAGGAGGCTGACATTGCTGAAATTGTGTGCGTTATATCAGCGAGTCAGAGTTCAAGCGCTCTGCCAGCTCTGTAGAGCAGTTGCCAAAGCGAGAGGACCTTTCTCGCCGTGTTTCTCGGGAAGCTGGTGGAGCACATGCCCAGCATACAGGGACATCAATATGTGACGTGGACTTTGGACGGAATGTTGTACGTCTTAAAGAGAGGATTGCGGGAGAATTAAGTTCCACTCTCCCACAGACTGTTGGAAAGGTCCACATCCCCGTCTACCAGAAGCTTTGTCGGTTGTTTTGATCTCCAAAGCTGCTGCAGGCTGCCATGGTGTCCAGGGATGGGGCTTTTGAGGAAGCTGTTGCCAAGATTTTAAAAGCGCATCGAAGAAGTCACAGAAAAACCAGAAGCTTTGCAAAGAAAGTGAGGAAGTTTTTTTCATAAAGGACCAACAAACTTTCTCCAGCATGTGAGGTACTTAGCGTATCAGTATCTCACCGTGAAATCACCGACAGGAAGAATCGTTTGACGCCCTACCCCTTGAGGAAGCAGGCGCCCGCCATCATCAGGATGTTCTCTTCCGTGGCCAGGACTCTGAGGAAGCCTTTCACCTCCTGCACCAGCGGTGGATCACTGGATGACTAGAACACGCAAATATCTCGTGACCCCCAGTCTTGATTGTTTTGTATTAATCTTGAAAATGAAAAGCCAAATTAAAAATCATCGGATCATTTTTCAAGATTAATACACTCTTAGAAAGAATGTGTTTGATAAAGTACCAGAAAGATTAGTTTGACAAAGTAGAGCTTAGCTTCCGCTCTACTTTGTCAAACAAATCTGATTGTGCTAAAAAGCTTTTCTAACGACGATAGAAAAAGAACACATCTCTTTTTAAGAGTGAGGGCAACCGCAGTGGCTCTTTGTTGCCTCACAGGAAGACGGCTGAGGTTTGGTTTACTCGGCCCTTTCTGTGAAGAGTTTGCATGTTCTCCCCGTGTTGACGTGGGTTTACTCCGGGTGCTCCGGTTTCCTCCCACATTCCAAAAACATGCAGCTAAAACTCTAAATGTCCCACACATCTGCAACTGATTCTTCATGTGGACTGGAAATAAATTTAGCTAAAATTAAAAAGGACACATGGTTGTGACATCTCTTTTGCCATCATTTACTGTCAGAATTAGAACAGTATTCAAAGTACAGATGGATGACGAATGAATGGAAAACCCAACATGAAGCGTCTTGGTTAGATGTAGTTCAACCTTGAGCCTCCAAAGCAGCTTCATTGCTTCATTGCTATGGAGGCATCTGCATTTGTTAGGATTTGCACTCATTTATTCAGGTTTTCCTTCAATTTCTCACCCATCTGTAGTTTCTCTAGAAGCTTTGCAAAGTTGAAGGTAAAGCAGTGGGTTAGTTGCAGTAAATCTCATCAACCATTAGATGGTGGCAAATAGCTCATCATTGTTTCTGCACACTGTTCACGTTGTGACATACACAATCTGAGCACAGAGCAGTTACGGTTTGGTGGCTGTGGATTAAGAACATTGACTGCTATAGGTGAAGTAGTTTTGGCTCAAATCTGCTGATGCAGCAGTTCAGTGTTTTAGTTTTGGCCTAAAAGATGACAAGGATCCAAAATAAAAACGTTCAATGAGGCAGTATATCATGTAAAACTGTGTCTCCAGTATTCAAGCTCAAAGCCCAGTCAAATCCAGTGTTTCTTGCTGCATCCAACAGTTAAATCAGTCAACCGAGGACCAACTCTTACCTAAACAGAGCTATCTTTTCTGCCCATCACAATGGTGTGAAAAGAGTTCTGATGGGTCAGATATTCTCTGCGCTAATATCTGACAGATATTCTCTGCTGCGCTAATATCTGACAGTTAATTGTTCAAAGGCAACATTTGACATAAACACTTTCATTTGGACCATGAGCTTTTAAATGCATCTAGTCACAGATTTCTGTCTGGTCTGTCTGAGCGAAGGCGGGCTACAGAATGAAGGAAGAGATGGTTTGTGGTTTCTTGCACAGCACCACGTACCATAGTATTAATAAACTGCGTGGTCATGTAGATTTTTTACTGTCCCATCACAATGGTGTATGAAAGATGCCCGGTTGCTAAAATCTGATTGTTCTTCTTTCTAGATTCCATCAGATGAACTGGGAGAATTGAGGTGCAGCGATTTAGGCGTTCCCTGTTCACACCAGATGACTTGACCCAATTATCAATTTACATTTACTGGATATGACAGTTGAGTAAGTTAAAGTCAGCAGCCAGCAACAAGTAGCACAAATTACAACTATATATGTAGATGTATATATTGGTTTAAAGGTTTGTTTTGGTCAACCATTCCTATTCTTTTCTTCCAGGCATTGGATGTTATTGGCAGCTGGACATGTAGGCGCTGCCTTGGCGATCTGCTATCTCAAATGTGTCATGAGATGGTAGATGCGGTCAGTGTCGTATTCCTGGAAGAAGTGAGACCCCAGGTTCTTAACTGGATTACCCTGAAAGGCCCCAGCAGCTCCGCCGACACTCATTTCACACGGTAAGTGAAAAGCCTCAAGCGCTGCTTTATTCATACACTGTCTTCTTAAAATCCATATTGTATGTAGCATTTTGTAACCTTGGGATTATTCAGGCCAAAAATGAAGTTATCCTGCCTCTTAGAATATATTCTCATCAGATTCTGGTAGAAATCATTGGCTACCAGGGTTGATTTATGTGATTTGTTAAAGCGGTGACCCCAAGTTTTGAAAAAGGTGTTACAAGAGGAAATGTTTGAATACCACTGCCCAGATCAAATCAGTTGACTAATGTGTGTCTCTCTCTCTCTTTTCAAGGGACAGGAATTATTACCGTGTGACGGAGGAAGATATCCAAGCAAGCCTTGGAAATTCTTTTCACCTTGGCTTTGGTAAAGCACTAAGAGTCAAACAGGAGACCTCCCACCTCTCTGACAAACTGCTTGAGTTATTTGCAGCAGAGGTGAAGAAGAAGGTGAACTGCTCGCTGCCTCTAATCAGAGGGCCAGACTCTTTCACACAACAAAAGGAGCCTGCGGCTGAGCCAGAAACATGTGAATCTCATTTTAGAAATGGCTGACATTGTCACTCATATAATGTGGAGATGCACAACAGCCCGTATCAGTCACCTGACAGCCAAGGATGTCTGGACAGTGATTGCCAAGAAAGTTGGTGTTCAGATGAGGAGATGGAAGTCAGGACTGTGAGGAGGCTGACATTGCTGAAATTGTGTGCGTTATATCAGCGAGTCAGAGTTCAGGCGCTCTGCCAGCTCTGTAGAGCAGTTGCAAAGCGAGAGGACCTTTCTGCCCGTGTTTCGGGAAGCTGGTGGAGCATCGCCAACGCCACAGGGACATCAATATGTGGCGTGGACTTTGACGGAATGTTGGCGTCTTAAAGAGAGGATTGCGGGAGAATTAAGTTCCACTCTCCACAGACTGTTGGAAAGGTCCACATCCCGTCTACAAGAAGCTTTGTCGGTTGTTTTGATCTCCAAAGCTGCTGCAGGCTGCCATGGTGTCCAGGGATGGGGCTTTTGAGGAAGCTGTTGCCAAGATTTTAAAAGCGCATCCGAAGAAGTCCACAGAAAAACCAGAAGCTTTGCAAAGAAAGTGAGAAGTTTTCCGCAAAGGACCAGCAAACTTTCTCCAGCATGTGAGGTACTTAGCGTATCAGTATCTCACCGTGAAATCACCGACAGGAAGAATCGTTTGACGCCCTACCCTTGAGGAAGCAGGCGCCCGCCATCATCAGGATGTTCTCTTCCGTGGCCAGGACTCTGAGAAGCCTTTCACCTCCTGCACCAGCGGTGGATCACTGGATGACTAGAACACGCAAATATCTGGGTGACCCCAGTCTTGATTGTTTTGTATTAATCTTGAAAATGAAAAGCCAAATTAAAATCATCGGATCATTTTTCAAGATTAATACACACTCTTAGAAAGAATGTGTTTGATAAAGTACCAGAAAGATTAGTTTGACAAAGTAGAGCTTAAGCTTCGCTCTACTTTGTCAAACAAATCTGTTAATGCTAAAAAGAGCTTTTCTAACGGCGAATGAAAAGAACACATCTCTTTTAAGAGTGAGGGCAACTGAGTGGCTCTTTGTTGCCTCACAGGAAGGCGGCTGAGGGTTTGGTTTACTCGGCCCTTTCTGTGAAGAGTTTGCATGTTCTCCCCGTGTTGACGTGGGTTTACTCCGGGTGCTCCGGTTTCCTCCCACATTCCAAAAACATGCAGCTAAAACTCTAAATGTCCCACACATCTGCAACTGATTCTTCATGTGGACTGGAAATAAATTTAGCTAAAATTAAAAAGGACACATGGTTGTGACATCTCTTTTGCCATCATTTACTGTCAGAATTAGAACAGTATTCAAAGTACAGATGGATGTCGAATGAATGGAAAACCCAACATGAAGCGTCTTGGTTAGATGTAGTTCAACCTTGAGCCTCCAAAGCAGCTTCATTGCTTCATTGCTATGGAGGCATCTGCATTTGTTAGGATTTGCACTCATTTATTCAGGTTTTTCCTTCAATTTCTCACCCATCTGTAGTTTCTCTAGAAGCTTTGCAAAGTTGAAGGTAAAGCAGTGGGTTGGTTGCAGTAAATCTCATCAACCATTAGATGGTGGCAAATAGCTCATCATTGTTTCTGCACACTGTTCACGTTGTGACATACACAATCTGAGCACAGAGCAGTTACCGGTTTGGTGGCTGTGGATTAAGAACATTGACTGCTATAGGTGAAGTAGTTTTGGCTCAAATCTGCTGATGCAGCAGTTCAGTGTTTTTAGTTTTGGCCTAAAGATGACAAGGATCCAAAATAAAAACGTTCAATGAGGCAGTATATCATGTAAAACTGTGTCTCCGGTATTCAAGCTCAAAGCCCAGTCAAATCCAGTGTTTCTTGCTGCATCCAACAGTTAAATCAGTCAACCGAGGACCAACTCTTACCTAAACAGAGCTATCTTTTCTGCCCATCACAATGGTGTGAAAGAGTTCTGATGGGTCAGATATACTCTGCACGCTAATATCTGACAGATATTCTCTGCGCTAATATCTGACAGTTAATTGTTCAAAACAACATTTGACATAAACACTTTCATTTGGACCATGAGCTTTTAAATGCATCTAGTCACAGATTTCTGTCTGGTCTGTCTGAGCGAAGGCGGGCTACAGAATGAAGGAAGAGATGGTTTGTGGATAGAGCACATCACCACGTACCATGAGAATAAATAAACTGCGTGGTCATGTAGATTTTTACTGTCCCATCACAATGGTGTATGAAAGATGCCGGTTGCTAAAATCTGATTGTTCTTCTTTCTAGATTCCATCAGATGAACTGGGAGAATTGAGGTGCAGCGATTTAGGCGTTCCCCTGTTCACACCAGATGACTTGACCCAATTATCAATTTACATTTACTGGATATGACAGTTGAGTAAGTTAAAAGTCAGCAGCCAGCAACAAGTAGCACAAATTACAACTATATATGTAGATGTATATATTGGTTTATAGGTTTGTTTTTGTCAACCATTCCTATTCTTTTCTTCCAGGCATTGGATGTTATTGGCAGCTGGACATGTAGGCGCTGCCTTGGCGATCTGCTATCTCAAATGTGTCATGAGATGGTAGATGCGGTCAGTGTCGTATTCCTGGAAGAAGTGAGACCCCAGGTTCTTAACTGGATTACCCTGAAAGGCCCCAGCAGCTCGCCGACACTCATTTCACCGGTAAGTGAAAAAGCCTCCAAACGCTGCTTTATTCACATACACTGTCTTCTTAAAATCCATATTGTATGTAGCATTTTGTAACCTTGGGATTATTCAGGCCAAAAATGAAGTTATCCTGCCTCTTAGAATATATTCTCATCAGATTCTGGTAGAAATCATTGGCTACCAGGGTTGATTTATGTGATTTGTTAAACGGTGACCCCAAGTTTTGAAAAAGGTGTTACAAGAGGAAATGTTTGAATACCACTGCCCAGATCAAATCAGTTGACTAATGTGTGACTCTCTCTCTCTTTTCAAGGACAGGAATTATTACCGTGTGTGAGAGGAAGATATCCAAGCAAGCCTTGGAAATTCTTTTCACCTTGGCTTTGGTAAGCACTAAGAGTCAAACAGGAGACGTCCCACCTCTCTGACAAACTGCTTGAGTTATTTGCAGCAGAGGTGAAGAAGAAGGTGAACTGCTCGCTGCCTCTAATCAGAGGGCCAGACTCTTTCACACAACAAAAGGAGCCTGCGGCTGAGCCAGAAACATGTGAATCTCATTTAGAGGAAATGGCTGACATTGTCACTCATATAATGTGGAGATGCACAACAGCCCCGTATCAGTCACCTGACAGCCAAGGATGTCTGGACAGTGATTGCCAAGAAAGTTGGTGTTCAGATGAGGAGATGGAAGTCCAGGACTGTGAGGAGGCTGACATTGCTGAAATTGTGTGCGTTATATCAACGAGTCAGAGTTCAGAGGCTCTGCCAGCTCTGTAGAGCAGTTGCCAAAGCGAGAGAGGACCTTTCTCGCCGTGTTTCTCAGAAGCTGGTGGAGCACATCGCCAGCACAGGGACATCAATATGTGGCGTGGACTTTGGCGGAATGTTGACACGTCTTAAAGAGAGGATTGCGGAGAATTAAGTTCCACTCTCCCACAGACTGTTGGAAAGGTCCACATCCCGTCTACAAGAAGCTTTGTCGGTTGTTTGATCTCCAAAGCTGCTGCAGGCTGCCATAGTGTCCAGGGATGGGGCTTTGAGGAAGCTGTTGCCAAGATTTTAAAAAGCGCATCCGAAGAAGTCCACAGAAAAACCAGAAGCTTTGCAAAAGAAAGTGAGGAAGTTTTGCATAAAGGACCAACAAACTTTCTCCAGCATGTGAGGTACTTAATATCAGTATCTCACCGTGAAATCACCGACAGGAAGAATCGTTGGCGCCCTACCCTTGAGGAAGCAGGCGCCCGCCATCATCAGGATGTTCTCTTCCGTGGCCAGGACTCTGAGGAAGCCTTTCACCTCCTGCACCAGCGATTGGATCACTGGATGACTAGAACATAAATATCTCGTGACCCCAGTCTTGATTGTTTTGTATTAATCTTGAAAATGAAAAGCCAAATTAAAAATCATCGGATCATTTTCAAGATTAATACACACTCTAGAAAAGAATGTGTTTGATAAAGTACCAGAAAGATTAGTTTGACAAAGTAGAACTTAAGCTTCGCTCTACTTTGTCAAACAAATCTGATTGTGCTAAAAAGAGCTTTTCTAACGACAGATGAAAAGAACACATCTCTTTTAGAGTGAGGGCGCACTGATGGCTCTTTTGTTGCCTCACAGGAAACGGCTGAGGTTTGGTTTACTCGGCCCTTTCTGTGAAGAGTTTGCATGTTCTCCCGTGTTGGCGTGGGTTTACTCCGGGTGCTCGGTTTCCTCCCACATTCCAAAAACATGCAGCTAAAACTCTAAATGTCACACATCTGCAACTGATTCTTCATGTGGACTGGAAATAAATTTAGCTAAAAATTAAAAAGGACACATGGTTGTGACATCTCTTTTGCCATCATTTACTGTCAGAATTAGAACAGTATTCAAAGTACAGATGGATGACGAATGAATGGAAAACCCAACATGAAGCGTCTTGGTTAGATGTAGTTCAACCTTGAGCCTCCAAAGCAGCTTCATTGCTTCATTGCTATGGAGGCATCTGCATTTGTTAGGATTTGCACTCATTTATTCAGGTTTTTCCTTCAATTTCTCACCCATCTGTAGTTTCTCTAGAAGCTTTGCAAAGTTGAAGGTAAAGCAGTGGGTTAGTTTGCAGTAAATCTCATCAACCATTAGATGGTGGCAAATAGCTCATCATTGTTTCTGCACACTGTTCACGTTGTGACATACACAATCTGAGCACAGAGCAGTTACGGTTTGGTGGCTGTGGATTAAGAACATTGACTGCTATAGGTGAAGTAGTTTTGGCTCAAATCTGCTGATGCAGCAGTTCAGTGTTTTAGTTTTGGCCTAAAAGATGACAAGGATCCAAAATAAAAACGTTCAATGAGGCAGTATATCATGTAAAACTGTGTCTCCGGTATTCAAGCTCAAAGCCCAGTCAAATCCAGTGTTTCTTGCTGCATCCAACAGTTAAATCAGTCAACCGAGGACCAACTCTTACCTAAACAGAGCTATCTTTTCTGCCCATCACAATGGTGTGAAAAGAGTTCTGATGGGTCAGATATTCTCTGCTGCGCTAATATCTGACAGATATTCTCTGCATGCTAATATCTGACAGTTAATTGTTCAAAGGCAACATTTGACATAAACACTTTCATTTGGACCATGAGCTTTTAAATGCATCTAGTCACAGATTTCTGTCTGGTCTGTCTGAACGAAGACGGGCTACAGAATGAAGGAAGAGATGGTTTGTGGTTTGCGCACAGCACCACGTACCATGAGTATTAATAAACTGCGTGGTCATGTAGATTTTTTTACTGTCCCATCACAATGGTGTATGAAAGATGCCGGTTGCTAAAATCTGATTGTTCTTCTTTCTAGATTCCATCAGATGAACTGGAGAATTGAGGTGCAGCGATTTAGGCGTTCCCTGTTCACACCAGATGACTTGACCCAATTATCAATTTACATTTACTGGATATGACAGTTGAGTAAGTTAAAGTCAGCAGCCAGCAACAAGTAGCACAAATTACAACTATATGTAGATGTATATATTGGTTTAAGGTTTGTTTTGGTCAACCATTCCTATTCTTTTCTTCCAGGCATTGGATGTTATTGGCAGCTGGACATGTGAAGCTGCCTTGGCCGATCTGCTATCTCAAATGTGTCATGAGATGGTAGATGCGGTCAGTGTCGTATTCCTGGAAGAAGTGAGACCCCAGGTTCTTAACTGGATTACCCTGAAAGGCCCCAGCAGCTCCGCCGACACTCATTTCACACGGTAAGTGAAAAGCCTCCAAGCTGCTTTATTCACATACACTGTCTTCTTAAAATCCATATTGTATGTAGCATTTTGTAACCTTGGGATTATTCAGGCCAAAAATGAAGTTATCCTGCCTCTTAGAATATATTCTCATCAGATTCTGGTAGAAATCATTGGCTACCAGGGTTGATTTATGTGATTTGTTAAAGCGGTGACCCCAAGTTTTGAAAAAGGTGTTACAAGGAAATGTTTGAATACCACTGCCCAGATCAAATCAGTTGACTAATGTGACTCTCTCTCTCTCTTTTCAAGGGACAGGAATTATTACCGTGTGACGGAGGAAGATATCCAAGCAAGCCTTGGAAATTCTTTTCACCTTGGCTTTGGTAAAGCACTAAGAGTCAAACAGGAGACGTCCACCTCTCTGACAAACTGCTTGAGTTATTTGCAGCAGAGGTGAAGAAGAAGGTGAACTGCTCGCTGCCTCTAATCAGAGGGCCAGACTCTTTCACACAACAAAAGGAGCCTGCGGCTGAGCCAGAAACATGTGAATCTCATTTAGAGGAAATGGCTGACATTGTCACTCATATAATGTGGAGATGCACAACAGCCCGTATCAGTCACCTGACAGCCAAGGATGTCTGGACAGTGATTGCCAAGAAAGTTGGTGTTCAGATGAGGAGATGGAAGTCAGGACTGTGAGGAGGCTGACATTGCTGAAATTGTGTGCGTTATATCAGCGAGTCAGAGTTCAGGCGCTCTGCCAGCTCTGTAGAGCAGTTACCAAAGCGAGGACCTTTCTCGCCGTGTTTCTCAGGAAGCTGGTGGAGCACATAAGCCAGCATACAGGGACATCAATATGTGACGTGGACTTTGGCGGAATGTTGGCACGTCTTAAAGAGAAGGATTGCGGGGAAATTAAGTTCCACTCTCCCACAGACTGTTGGAAAGGTCCACATCCCCGTCTACAAGAAGCTTTGTCGGTTGTTTTGATCTCCAAAGCTGCTGCAGGCTGCCATGGTGTCCAGGGATGGGGCTTTTGAGGAAGCTGTTGCCAAGATTTTAAAAGCGCATCCGAAGAAGTCCAGAAAAAACCAGAAGCTTTGCAAAGAAAGTGAGAAGTTTTTTCCGCAAGGACCAGCAAACTTTCTCCAGCATGTGAGGTACTTAGCGTATCAGTATCTCACCGTGAAATCACCGACAGGAAGAATCGTTTGACGCCCTACCCTTCGAGGAAGCAGAGGCGCCCCGCCATCATCAGGATGTTCTCTTCCGTGGCCAGGACTCTGAGGAAGCCTTTCACCTCCTGCACCAGCGGTGGATCACTGGATGACTAGAACACGCCAAATATCTCGTGACCCCCAGTCTTGATTGTTTTGTATTAATCTTGAAAATGAAAAGCCAAATTAAAAATCATCGGATCATTTTCAAGATTAATACACTCTTAGAAAGAATGTGTTTGATAAAGTACCAGAAAGATTAGTTTGACAAAGTAGAGCTTAAGCTTCCGCTCTACTTTGTCAAACAAATCTGATTATTGCTAAAAGAGCTTTTCTAACGACGAATGAAAAGAACACATCTCTTTTAAGAGTGAGGGCAGAGTGGCTCTTTTGTTGCCTCACAGGAAGGCGGCTGAGGGTTTGGTTTACTCGGCCCTTTCTGTGAAGAGTTTGCATGTTCTCCCGTGTTGACGTGGGTTTACTCCGGGTGCTCGGTTTCCTCCCACATTCCAAAAACATGCAGCTAAAACTCTAAATGTCACACATCTGCAACTGATTCTTCATGTGGACTGGAAATAAATTTAGCTAAAATTAAAAAGGACACATGGTTGTGACATCTCTTTTGCCATCATTTACTGTCAGAATTAGAACAGTATTCAAAGTACAGATGGATGACGAATGAATGGAAAACCCAACATGAAGCGTCTTGGTTAGATGTAGTTCAACCTTGAGCCTCCAAAGCAGCTTCATTGCTTGATTGCTTTGGTTTCTTCTGCATTTGTTAGGATTTGATATCATTTTTTCAGGTTTTTCCTTCATTTTCTCTGCCATCTGTAGTTTCTCTAGAAGCTTTGCAAAGTTGAAGGTAAAGCAGTGGGTTGGTTGCAGTAAATCTCATCAACCATTAGATGGTGGCAAATAGCTCATCATTGTTTCTGCACACTGTTCACGTTGTGACATACACAATCTGAGCACAGAGCAGTTACGGTTTGGTGGCTGTGGATTAAGAACATTGACTGCTATAGGTGAAGTAGTTTTGGCTCAAATCTGCTGATGCAGCAGTTCAGTGTTTTAGTTTTGGCCTAAAAGATGACAAGGATCCAAAATAAAAACGTTCAATGAGGCAGTATATCATGTAAAACTGTGTCTCCAGTATTCAAGCTCAAAGCCCAGTCAAATCCAGTGTTTCTTGCTGCATCCAACAGTTAAATCAGTCAACCGAGGACCAACTCTTACCTAAACAGAGCTATCTTTTCTGCCCATCACAATGGTGTGAAAGAGTTCTGATGGGTCAGATATTCTCTGCTGCGCTAATATCTGACAGATATTCTCTGCGCTAATATCTGACAGTTAATTGTTCAAATGCAACATTTGACATAAACACTTTCATTTGGACCATGAGCTTTTAAATGCATCTAGTCACAGATTTCTGTCTGGTCTGTCTGAGCGAAGACGGGCTACAGAATGAAGGAAGAGATGGTTTGTGGTTTCTTCAGCACCACGTACCATGAGTATTAATAAACTGCGTGGTCATGTAGATTTTTTTACTGTCCCATCACAATGGTGTATGAAAGATGCCGGTTGCTAAAATCTGATTGTTCTTCTTTCTAGATTCCATCAGATGAACTGGGAGAATTGAGGTGCAGCGATTTAGGCGTTCCCTGTTCACCAGATGACTTGACCCAATTATCAATTTACATTTACTGGATATGACAGTTGAGTAAGTTAAAAGTCAGCAGCCAGCAACAAGTAGCACAAATTACAACTATATATGTAGATGTATATATTGGTTTAAAGGTTTGTTTTGGTCAACCATTCCTATTCTTTTCTTCCAGGCATTGGATGTTATTGGCAGCTGGACATGTAGGCGCTGCCTTGGCGATCTGCTATCTCAAATGTGTCATGAGATGGTAGATGCGGTCAGTGTCGTATTCCTGGAAGAAGTGAGACCCAGGTTCTTAACTGGATTACCTGAAAAGGCTAGCAGCTCCCGACACTCATTTCTGCGGTAAGTGAAAAAGCCTCCAAGCGCTGCTTTATTCACATACACTGTCTTCTTAAAAATCCATATTGTATGTAGCATTTTGTAACCTTGGGATTATTCCAGGCCAAAAAATGAAGTTATCCTGCCTCTTGGAATATATTCTCATCAGATTCTGGTAGAAATCATTGGCTACCAGGGTTGATTTATGTGATTTGTTAAAACGGTGACCCCAATTTTTTTAAAAAGGTGTTACAAGAGGGAAATGTTTGAATACCACTGCCCAGATCAAATCAGTTGACTAATGTGTGACTCTCTCTCTCTTTTCAAGGGACAGGAATTATTACCGTGTGACGGAGGAAGATATCAAGCAAGCCTTGGAAATTCTTTTCACCTTGGCTTTGGTAAGCACTAAGAGTCAAACAGAGACGTCCACCTCTCTGACAAACTGCTTGAGTTATTTGCAGCAGAGGTGAAGAAGAAGGTGAACTGCTCGCTGCCTCTAATCAGAGGGCCAGACTCTTTCACACAACAAAAGGAGCCTCTTGGCTGAGCCAGAAACATGTGAATCTCATTTTAGAGAAATGGCTGACATTGTCACTCATATAATGTGGAGATGCACAACAGCCCATTATCAGTCACCTGACAGCCAAGGATGTCTGGACAGTGATTGCCAAGAAAGTTGGTGTTCAGATGAGGAGATGGAAGTCCAGGACTGTGAGGAGGCTGACATTGCTGAAAT
Organism: Xiphias gladius; assembly: GCF_016859285.1. NCBI lineage: Eukaryota > Metazoa > Chordata > Actinopteri > Istiophoriformes > Xiphiidae > Xiphias > Xiphias gladius. The sequence goes on from NW_024402288.1 coordinate 26,467, forward strand.
ATTGTGCGTTATATCAACGAGTCAGAGTTCAGAAGCGCTCTGCCAGCTCTGTAGAGCAGTTATGGCGAGAGGACCTTTCTGCCGTGTTTCTCGGGAAGCTGGTGGAGCACATCGCCAGCGCCACAGGGACATCAATATGTGGCGTGGACTTTGGCGGAATGTTGACCGTCTTAAAGAGAGGATTGCGGGAGAATTAAGTTCCACTCTCCACAGACTGTTGGAAAGGTCCACATCCCCGTCTACAAGAAGCTTTGTCGGTTGTTTTGATCTCCAAAGCTGCTGCAGGCTGCCATGGTGTCAGGGATGGGGCTTTTGAGGAAGCTGTTGCCAAGATTTTAAAAAGCGCATCGAAGAAGTCCACAGAAAAAAACCAGAAGCTTTGCAAGAAAGTGAGGAAGTTTTTTCATAAAGGACCAACAAACTTTCTCCAGCATGTGAGGTACTTAGCGTATCAGTATCTCACCGTGAAATCACCGACAGGAAGAAATCAGTGACGCCCTACCCTTCGAGGAAGCAAGCGCCCGCCATCATCAGGATGTTCTCTTCCGTGGCCAGGACTCTGAGGAAGCCTTTCACCTCCTGCACCAGCGGTGGATCACTGGATGACTAGAACATAAATATCTCGTGACCCCCAGTCTTGATTGTTTTGTATTAATCTTGAAAATGAAAAGCCAAATTAAAATCATCGGATCATTTTCAAGATTAATACACACTCTTAGAAAGAATGTGTTTGATAAAGTACCAGAAAGATTAGTTTGACAAAGAAGTAGAGCTTAAGCTTCGCTCTACTTTGTCAAACAAATCTGATTTATGCTAAAAGAGCTTTTCTAACGACGAATAGAAAAGAACACATCTCTTTTAAGAGTGAGGGCAACCTGATGGCTCTTTTGTTGCCTCACAGGAAGACGGCTGAGGTTTGGTTTACTCGGCCCTTTCTGTGAAGAGTTTGCATGTTCTCCCGTGTTGGCGTGGGTTTTACTCCGGGTGCTCCGGTTTCCTCCCACATTCCAAAAACATGCAGCTAAAACTCTAAATGTCACATCTGCAACTGATTCTTCATGTGGACTGGAAATAAATTTAGCTAAAAATTAAAAGGACACATGGTTGTGACATCTCTTTTGCCATCATTTACTGTCAGAATTAGAACAGTATTCAAAGTACAGATGGATGACGAATGAATGGAAAACCCAACATGAAGCGTCTTGGTTAGATGTAGTTCAACCTTGAGCCTCCAAAAGCAGCTTCATTGTTTCATTGCTATGGAGGCATCTGCATTGTTAGGATTTGCACTCATTTATTCAGGTTTTTCCTTCAATTTCTCACCCATCTGTAGTTTCTCTAGAAGCTTTGCAAAGTTGAAGGTAAAGCAGTGGGTTAGTTTGCAGTAAATCTCATCAACCATTAGAT
>NW_024402289.1:0-5000 GCF_016859285.1 Xiphias gladius
CGGCCACTGGGTGGAACTGGCAGTGGGTGAGGATCACATCAATTAATATATCCATGATACAAACTGAAGGAGAGGAGTCAACTACGACTGCAAGCTGCATTTCATTGACCAAGATCCAATCACAGAGCTTCAATTTCTTTTGCATAAACCTGATCAAAGACTCAGCAGTTTTAAATCACTTCATTCATAGCAGCAGAGGAGGATCATAGGTATTGTAGTGCTCAGAGACAGAAAAAAACTGACTGGTTAGAAACAAAGTGTAAATAGTTTGCACTATATTAACCTGTCCGATGGTCACTGTGCTCACACTCCAAGTGTGCTAGGTGTTAATCATTTATTAAGTCTGGTCCATTTTTACCTGCAGAATGAGTGGAGTCACAGAGTTTAACATCACACTGACCGATGACAGGATTACTGCTACTGCTACTCATAAAACAATCATAACTTCAACTACTACTGCTACTATTAAAGGTAATTAAAGCTACTACTACTACCACTAGTAAAAGATATCATGATAGCTACTACTAATACTACCACTAATAGTAAAGTAGTCATGATAACTAGGAATGGCAGTGCTCCAGGAGAGCAGACGCATCTCTACAAGCTCTACGCAGTTTGTGTATAGTCAAGTTTATTTTACATACTTTTTAAGTTATTGGGTTTCTTGCCATGTGTGTGAAAGTTGTTATCACGTACGATCGCAGAACACTCTTGGATTTACGGAGCATTTCGGCAGATTTCTATGCATCATAAAATTGAACAAAGGACTTACCTTTAGAGGTATGCAGAGACAGTGGAATGCAGTTAGAGCAGGGGCTGTCTGCTGCTTGGTCAATAACAAGGGGTGTTCAGACATTCAGATCCTCTCACAACACTGCTCACCGAACCTGGAATTACTGTTAATCAAGTTTGGCCCTTTTTAGCTACCGTGGGAAACCTCTGTTATTCTCACGGTTTAGATTTAGACTTTGAAAACTTTAATGTCATCTGAGAGGCAATTTGTAGTAGAGCACAGAACATTAGACTTTATCACATTAAAAAGAACATCAAATGAACAGAAATGAACAATAAGTCTGACCAGTCAGTCTGGTCAGGTACAGGTACAAGTCAGCCACGGGTCTTAACAATTTTTCCCAAATTGTTCTTGTGAGTGATTTTTAATGTCCATACCTGTATACAATACAATAGCAAAAGATACTCCAAAAAATATTTATAAAATAGAATGAGAATTTTGTGATCAGCATTAAAAAAGTTGTTTTCTAAGAAGGTAAATGTGCTCTTTGCCCTTCTTAGCATCCACACATTGATCCTAAGATAATTCAGGATCTATAATACGACCGAGATATTTAAACTCTGTCACAACCTCACCATCCCTTCCTCTGATCCTAGATAGGCCGGGTGGTGGAGTATCTAAAGTGACAAATCAGGTCTTTGGTCTTAGATGTGTTCAGATTCAAATGTGAGGCCTCACACCAGTTGATGAAGTCATTTAGAACTGGACCATGCTCGACTTCATCCTGCTCCAAAAGGTTGACCCAGGTGGTGTCATCCACAGACGTAATTATATGTGTCCAGGATATCTGCTATGACAACAGTCCATGTATAAAATATATAGCAAGGGTGTAAGCACACTGCCCTGTGGTGCGACAGTAGAGTTAAAACGCACCCCTGACATGGTATTTCCTACCCTTACCCTTTGCGATCTACCCATGAGGAAATCAAAAATCCATGTAACTAATTTTTAGTCCAGTCTAAATTGCTCTTTCAGTCTGTCAGCCAGTGTGTGTGTGTGTGTTCTCTATCCCAGCATTGTCCTTTTCTTACCAAGCAGGAATAATGTCACCACCCCCTGTCTCAAGGCGGGTAAAAAATTCATACAGTTTGTTGGCTGAAGAGAGGCAAGCCCTCTCATGAGGACAGGGATCCATTTTTTTCCCTCCCTTTAAGGGGGCATTTGTCATTGCTTTTATGCCAGTCCATGCAGTCCTAGCCTTGTCCTCAATCAGGGTACACTGTACATTTGCAGTGAAGCAAAAATCTTCTTTTTCTCATCTAGTACCCTTTACTCGCCCACGGCTTGTCCATGGATACACTCTGCTGATCTTTGTTGGAATGATCATGCCCATACAGAAGTCTATATAGCCCCAGATAACCTCTGTCATCTCATTTAAATTGGCAGAGGAATCCTCAGAGCCGTTTCCATGATGTACACTGAGTCTCAACACTGTTGTCATCCCACACCTGGATGAGCTTTTACACAAGCTTCACCCTCTTCAAAACCTGTCTATGGGTGTGTCTACGAAGGAAAGTATTATGGTTTGAGCCACCCACGGGGCCTTAGAAATGGATGAATACACCTTAGGATTGGAGCCATAACAGTCATCAGTGATTTTGGGGTTATTTTTTGTGGGGTAGGTGACTTACTGAGAATAGGTGGACAGTGTGCATTTGAGAGTACAATTATTAAAATCACCCATTATGTACTTGGGCACAGCTGGGGAGATTTGATCAAGTTGTTGGGTACTATCAAAAATAATGTCTGCTGCTTTATCTGTGTTTGCTTTTAAATGGACACAAAGAAGAGTGAGATATATTTGTGGGAACTCACAGGGAAAATAGGAGGGGCGCAGTGACACTGATATCAGTTCTATATCACGGGTACAGATCTTCTTCCTCACCACCCTAGTTTTGCACCACCTGTCACTTATCATGACGCACATGCCCCCCTCCTTGCTCCTTGCCTTTAACTTTTGTTTTCCTCCTTCAAAGTTATTGTCGCACCCCTCCTTTCTTTCCTCTCCTCCTCTTATGTCCATCATATAAAAAAAATCTGTTTAATCTCCACAAGGATGTCTGCATCAGGCTAATTCCAATCACTTGAGTAGGACGGAAGTCTCTGCTGTAGCGTATGTGTGAATCCAATCTGCCAGCTGGTCCACTTGCAGCGTTGATTGCAAACAAAATAATTTCAGGCAAAAAATATAACCCCCTTTCACTCGTCATATTACCTCGTAGTCCGATGCATAAACCAGCACATCAATTACGAACACAACTACTGATGAGTTGTAGAAACAAAAAATGATAACGAGACTCAGACAAACTGTGCTGCTGGTCGCCACGGTGCACCACCCAGATACTGGCAGTGGTTTATATTCAATCAGCCAATGCTAACACTGTACTGAGCAAAGTGAGATTAGCAAACTTTAGAATCACTACCCCGAGGCAGTCCCCATCATCGTGGATGACTTCAACCACTAGAACTGAAAAAAGGTTCATGCCAAAATATTATCAACACATCTCCTGCCTGACAAAAAACAGAAAGATTCTTGACCACTGTTACACCATGATACAACATGCCTACCGTGCTATTGTACAACTGGCTTTAAACAGTTCAGACCACAACTCCATGCTCCTCCTTCCTGTTTACAAACAGAAGTTGAAAACCACACCCACTACAGTGGAAACTTTGCGTTGCTGGACACATGACACGATACTACAGCTGCAAGTTGGGCTGTAAATCACGGACTGGAGTTTACTCAAGACCACAGACCTGGATGTGAATGCAGATCTCATCAGATCACCGCAAACCATCGATGAACCCAGACATCCTTCATAAACTAAAGGAACGGAGTACTGCTTTCAAATCAGGGAACACTAACCTCTACAAAAAGGCCAAGTATGACCCCTGAAATGACATCAAACCTGTAAAAATGGATTACAAACACGAACAGCGTAGGGGCTCAGGCACAGATGCATGTGGACAGGACTGAGGACCATCACCAACTACAAGGGGAGCTCAGGAGGAGTCATCAACGCAGACCCCTCCTCACCAGATGAACTTGTTTTACCCTCACCTTGAGAGGGAAAACTCTGAGCAAACCACGAAATAGACCGCCAACCAGAGGACGATCTATTGCAACTGTCTGAGTCCGAAAAATGTAGAACCTTCAGGCAGGTGAGAGCAGAGAAGGCAGCCGGCCCAGACGGAATCCTCCATTCCCTGCAACTTTAAGACCTATGCAGACCAGTGTGCCTCTAAGAAACAACCGTTGTGCCATTACCCAAGAAGACAAAGGTAACATGCCTCAATGACTATTGTCCAGTGGCTTTAACACCCATAGCCAGGAAGTGCCTGTAGAAGTAGGTCATTGCACACAAATAGTATTATCCCTGACTCCTTAGATCCACAAGAGTTCGCATAGAAACCAAACAGGTCTGTCGACAATGCTCTGCGTTCAATAACATCGTTCCCTCCAACCTGGTCCTGAAACTGAGGGGCGTAGGCCTGGGCAACCCCGTCTGCAATTGGATTGTGGATTATGGATTAAGCGTCACATCCACTCTGGTCCTCAACACCGGACTGCTACAAGGCTGCTGCCTCAGCCCACAGCTGTACTCTCTCCTCACACAACTGTACAGCTATACACATCAAAAACCAGCTCAAGTTTGCAGACAACACAACAGTTATTGGCCTGATAAACAAAAATGACGAGATACAGCTAAATGCAGCAAAATAAGCGACATGTTCACCAGTAAGGGACCAGCTCAGTCAAAAACACCAGCTAAAACACACACTCACACAACATACCTACCATGGCTAGCTAAGAAGTTAATAACAGTGTGACACAATGGCCCGTCATTTAAAACTTTTTACTCACTTACAGTGTTGTAGCTTCTGTTCAATTTCAGTGAATGTGTAAATTTTTTTGATATGCTTGATAATGTTTTGAACATGCGAGCTAACACTGTATCTCATTCTCTTTTTAAAAAGTGTAAGCTAATTGTTTTGTACATTTGTATGTGCTATGATTGGTGTATTCCTAGTAACTTTTTGAGGGTTCAGCCATAGCCATAGCATACCTTGAAAATTCAGTATTCAGATAGGTTACTTGTTGGTCAGTCCCAAATTTTTGTATTTAGTAATCTGGATTACTTTCCTTCCACATGAACATAGTGGTCAAATTTATAACTGTTCTGGTGCCAGTTTCATCAACAAATAG